>NW_025835694.1:0-3313 GCF_002878395.1 Capsicum annuum
CAAGTATTTTATCTTAGACAGTATAATACCCTGATACGATCTAAGTCCAGTTGTCTCATGATTCTTACTTGCATAAGTTATCACTTCTCAATTTATTATGTATGATTTGATCATGAACACTTCAAGGGAATCCTAAACTCTCAGCATGAATCAGCTCCTTAAAGCAAGTAAAGTCAAGTCAGCTCAGAATTCAGTTTCATGATAGAAGTTTAAATATTTCAGCTCATCTATATCCTTTCTTAGAATACATATCATGTCCATGTTATTCCATACCTTAAACAATTCAACATTCCTACCCATCATTCGGGGACGAATGATCCCAAGGGGGAGATAATGTAACACCCTGTATTTTGAGATAGAATAAAACCTGTTATTTCTATGCTAGATGATCCAAAAGCCATAAATCTGATAATTTGGTATGTTAATCAATTATGTAGTGTGGGAACCTATTTGAGCATGAATTGAGATAATAGAGGTCCTCAAACTTAAGGACTAGTTAAAAGCTTTCCTATCGTTCGAGTTTGAGTAAGCGTAGAAACTTGGGTCAACTTCAATAGGCCATAACTCTTTGTATATAAAGAATTACAGGTCATACTATATATGAAATAAAATCTCTTCGAATTATCTTCCAAATGATACCAAGTTTACTAAAATCCGATACCCGACCAAAAAGTTATGGCCATTTTTGTGACTGAGACAGTAGCATCGCCGACACACGCTCTGTCGCACGTACCCAATTTTCAGGTTCTGTTTTCACATTTTTAAGGGAAAAAGTGGTATTTTCCACCCCCCTTATTCAGCCATAACACGGGATTAAATCCTCTAAATACCAAAATAAGGTTATTTTCTCGCAAAATAACCAAGAACACTTCTTAGGGTTTCAACCTAAAGATCAATATATCTCAAGATTTAACCGTGAGTTTTCCTTAATTCTTTAAGATTTGGAATTCCCACTGCGAGGGCTACAAGAAGCACCCATCAATCATACGTATAGCCTCCCAAAAGCTAGAGTTCATTCAAAAGCTTCTAATTTAAGGTACGTGAGGTTTATCCTAAAAACTACATGGGCTTGTAAACACTAGAACTTGAGTTAAGATTATCAAGCATGAATTTAGAAAAGGATTTTAGAATTCAAGATTTTTAACTATGCATCATGAATATTTCAATGATATTGTTGTTTTGTCCTTTAGGCCTTATCCCCATAAATTAATTTATATGTATATGTATATGTATGAAAAATTGTGATTGAAGATTGTTTGAGAGCACAAATTATGAAATCCCTCTCTTGTGATGAATTTAAGTTTATGAACTTATCGAGAATGATTTGAAATACATGTTTAATGGTTTGAAAGTGGTCTTTTCAATATCATAGTATTTGACATGATTTGGAGATGATGGGAGGAAGTCTCTTGTTATACTTATATGTTTGTTTTACAGAGAAAGAATTGCATGTGATTAAGTAATTTGACATGACCACCACATATTATTGCAATGCTGACAAAGAGAAAGTTTTCTTGCATGTATTTACATAAATTTAAAGAAGGAGTTCTTGAATTAATTTATTGATATGGTGGTCCCAAACTTATATTTTGAAAAGAGAGATTTTAATATGCTAATAATGGCTCAGAGATATGACTTGCAAGTCAATGGTATGACGATATCATATAAATGTATGTCGTACCAGAGTTAGAGCTTTTAGAGTTTGATTTAAGAGAATACATATTTCAAAGAGTTAAAAACTGGGTTAATGTGAGTTAGGTCGCTACCCAAAAGAAGCACGAGTCAAATGACTCTATACTGGAAATCATGATTTACCGACATGGGTACTTGGTACCCTGCTATGTGATATTGTGTACCTACTCTTTTGTTATACCAAATTGGGACTTATGGTTTGGATCCCTGCTTTATGATCTTGAGCCCAACCACAACATAATGACTTGATTGGGGTTATGGCTCCCTGCTGTGTGATCTTCCCTCACTAGTACTCTTATTTTACCAGCAACCAAGATAAGGTAGTCGGTGAAAGCTATGAAATTGTAGGGTGTACCACCTAGTGCAGAAGTAAAACAAAAAGTGTCACAGAGTTCAAATGATTTTATAGAGTCTTTCAAAAATGCCCATGTGATTTCTTACCATATGATATATTTATGAATTGTTTTTATATTGCTCTCACATATGTTGAATATAAATTATTATTTTGAATTTTCTCTGCATACCGGTACAATTGTATTAACCCCCTACCCTCCCAGGTTCTGAGGCTCAATCTAGAGGTCCTAATAAGCAGTAGATTTCTTCCAGCAGAAGTGCAAAGTTCAGTTGATGAGCCTCTTATATTTCAGAAGGCCTAGTGTTTTTCAGTCATTTATCATTTATTATGGTCTTGGTCTACTGGGGGCCTTGTCCCAGTTTTCAAACAACTTTGATTTGATCATGTAGTAGAGATTTCGCAGACTGGTTCAGACATTGTCTAGTTGTCGTTGGGCTTTACTTTCTATACTATAAAATAAATTCAGACTTATGACCATGATTCTGTTTCATTATGTATTTTTCCGTATTTCCTATGTGTATATGAATGGTGTATATGATTACAACTTAGAAGGGCTCTCGGGCCTTCATGCTTTGGGATGTCCGTCACGGTCAGGGCTCCGATTCGAGTCATGACATTACTTTGGATGAACTCCTTTCATATGACACCCTTTCTCATTATGTGAGTAGAGATGATGACTTCCTTCTCAAAGGTGGTATCATTCTGGAGAACCTGAGGGCAAGTGTATCATTGTCTCCTTTGGGTGTTGCTTATAACTTTGCATCCTTGTTTGACACACTTGTACTTAAGTTGCATGACTCTCAACTTGTGGATGCCAAGTTGATGATTTACCTAAAAGAAAGAAGTGATATGTGCTTAAATGTCTTTATTCTATCCTTGTGTGTCTTATGTGCTATATCTATTGAGTCAAATGAAAATCTTACAGATGATAGCGCCTTCAATGATGCCTTTATACTTGATTGCTTCCTATACTACCTCTTTGCCTATGATGACATCCATGCTAGTTTTGTATTTGTTTTATGTGGAGGTAGAAAATTTTTTGGTTGGTCCACTTGTTTGAGTGACATTACTATATGCATCTTGTGGACTTTAATACCAATTGAGGCACCACTCTTAATGTGGTCTCTTAAAAAGGTGATGAACCAATTGTGTGTTATGGCTCTAAAAGTAAAGGTAACCTTACCTTTTGGATTTAGTGATGCCATTATGACCTTTGTGGTTTCCTTACCTCTTGGTGATTCCCGTAGCCAACTCCTTTGTAAGTTT
>NW_025835695.1:0-1085 GCF_002878395.1 Capsicum annuum
GCCAAGAACCATCATTCAAAGGCACGATTAACATCTCAAAAATGAGTATCGATCTAAAGTTCATCATTCAAGGTAAGTGGGGGTTTTCAACAAGAACTCTCTTTCGATCTTGTGCCCAAAAGTAATTTTCTTTACAAAGGCATGATTTTTATTTGATTTTTATGAATTTGAAGCATGAACCCATATCTTATGATAATTATTATGATATCTTGATGTTTATGATTTTGAAAGATGAATTTACATGTGTGGAGATATAAAGCATGAATCTTGAACGATATTTATCATGATTTTGATATTTGGGTCATGAATCCCCATAAGAAATTGTGTTTTATTTTGAGAAAGTGTGTGTTATAAGAACGTTGATGTTGAATATTTGAGATATTTTGAATGATTTAACGTTTTGGTCTTAATGGAGTTGTTTTGAACTCGAGTGTGAAAGAAATCCACAATGTGGTTGATTTTGATAGATGGGAAGCATAACGGCTCCCGATGTCTATTTATATATTACTGAAATTATTTTGTTGTGGATTGTCTTTGAAATGCTCTGAGCTAAGTTCGGGAGAAATCTTTAGCACCAAGTGGGAGGTATAAAGCGACCTTACTTCCCTAGAACTACGTGCCTCTATAGGAGTGAGCCTGAGGCTGATTATATAGTGATCACTAGTTTGTATGGATTTGATATCAATAATCCTACTCCGATGGCAAGGATAGGACGGCTCTCCCCAACATGGGTTGTACAACGGACTCCATGTAGCTCACATGGTTTATGTCAGTTATAGGATCTCCCAGTGTGTGTGTGTGTTTTCTTATGTCTATGGTGAATGGTTCAGTGATTTGAAAGTGGAATTGTGTAAGCTATTCTTTTGAAAGATTTAAATGATATTTACATTATGAGAATTGATATTCTTGATGAACTGAAAGTGATTGACAAATTATATGATGACTCACATGTGTTATTGTACTTATTTCATCCTCTCATGATTATGATGATTTTCTTCGGGCTATGTGAGTCTTTCATACATCCTACATATTTCTTATAAATATTTATGATGATAATGTTTATAAAACTGCATACACCCCCATAT
>NW_025835696.1:0-2058 GCF_002878395.1 Capsicum annuum
AAAAGGGTTCATAGGCATGAACAATGCTAACTAACTGTATAACATGATCGTGAGAATACATACATGAGTGTGTAACTATGACTGGATTCGTGAGTAATATTGACTACTAAGTTTAAATACTGATAACATGAGTTACTGATAACTAATATAACTGATGTAACTAATACTGGTCAACTGTGTCTGACAGTCTAGGTTCTGATGCAACTAGCCGAGTTCCGTACTTAGCTGAGTGACTGTATCTGATAGTCCTGGGTTTTGTAGAACTATATGAGTTCTATTACTGAGATTAGGCGAATGTATATGAAAGTCCTGATTCTATAACTAAAACTATGGAAGAATTCATCTAACCGACATACCCCTTTTTCTTAATAGATTTTGGGTCCAACCTATAACCCCAGTTAGAAGGGTGTCACTACCGCGCCATTGGTAAGGACAAACTGTGAGAAATCCCTCGTCTAATAGGTACTCTAAGGAGAATGGTGAAACCCTTAAATAACTGGTTAAACCACCTCATATACCCTCAACTATCAGGTTTGATGTCCCAACCTACGCTGGCTACGTAGTTCTGGAGCACAAGGATTGCTTTTAAGAATCACACCATCTACTAACAGGTGAGTTCCCATCCTTGGGCTCACTCGGTGCTGAATCCTACTCCTATATGAATAGACACTGAACATAATTAACTGAACTGAATTGGACTGAGTTCATTGAGTTTCATTAATAGATGGAATACTATTGATATATGATAACTGACTGAGATTACTGAGTTTTCCTGAGTCATATAACTGACTGAATTTTACTAGTTCTGAAGCTGACTGAGAATACTACTAATCATGGCGTAATTGAGATTTATCATGAAACCGACGCTAGCTCTAGGACACATCAAAGTTTTGGGGTACAAGTACCCCCAGGACTCAATAGCATGAAATTGATAAGACATGACACTTCTTGAACACATAACCATGATCGATAATTCATAGTACTATCATTGGGGATTTTTATGAAGTATTTACATACCCCACGCTTACACATGAATAAGAATGCATATAAATATGTCATACTTCCCTAAGCCTAATCTCATGAGCATTACATCAAACTATTACAAGGCATAACAATAGCATGTGAGTCATTTTGAACACAATGGTAACATAAATTCATCATTTAGGTTCTATTGAGTCATCATGCACAAGTATTATTCTCTTAGGCATTTTATCAATCACTTAGTATGCATACCTTAGGGCTTAGGCATGATATCAAATTAATACCGCATGATTCCATAATTCAACTCAATTTCATAAATTTCAACCCACATATTAGAGTAGTTTCATGAACAACACATAAAGATTCCAACTTGGGAATCCAACAACAAATACTACATGAACATAATCAATCCACAACATAAACATCACAATTCATAATTTAAAATTGGATTCTTGGGCTTCATGGATAAAAGAAATCCATGAATGAATACTTTACATACCTTGGATGGAATATTCTTGAAAACTAACGGTAGAATCTCTTGAATTTGAAACTTGAAAACTAACGGTAGAATCTCTTGAATTTGAAGCTCCTATGAAAACCCTAGACTTGTTCTTGAGAGTATTTGAGAGTAACAACAATATTTTGTTGAAATAAGGGCTGAATCTTATCTTATAGGCTTATATAGGGGTGGGAAATTGACCCTTTTCCCTTAAAAATATGGATATTTAATGACTGAAAATTGGGCATCGATACGATTGGCGATACGGCACATTGATACATCGATGTGATACCCGATGTGTCGCGCCATGATTGCACCAAGCCTCAGTAGTTTTATTAGTAGTCCCTGCAACAATGTTAACCAACGTGATTGGCGATGCGTCGCACCAAGATTGCATTGGTCCACTATTTTGGGATACCAAACATTGTCTAAACGAGGTCCAAAAAATCTGAAACTTGTCGAAAAATACCTATTGACCTCTCTAATCATGAATTAACAAAAATACGGACTATTAAAGGACATTAAGGTGGCTAAATAAGATTGCCAACTTTCAAAGGCCAAAAATAAACTAAGTCTGG
>NW_025835697.1:0-1072 GCF_002878395.1 Capsicum annuum
GTCGGTTCAAAGGGTCCTCTCTCATAAAAGAACCTAAACAAAAAAAAATTAAGAGTTGAGAGAAGTATACTCTACTCAAGAGCTAAAAACTAAAAAAAATTATTCTACTCTATGAAACAAAAGAAAAATCCTTTTATGCTTTTAAACTTTTTTCAACTTCTTTTCATAACTAAAGCAACCAACTAAAACGAAACAAATCCTATGACAAACTGAACTCTTAACAAATGTCGAAAGATATTTCATCCCACACTTAAATTCATGTTTTATCTCCAAAGCATCAAATAAAGTAAAGGTGTTAAGTGGGCCGGGCTGGGTCAATTCGGAATCAGCCCGTTAAGATTAATTGATTTGTGGGCTGGGCTGAGTTTGGATTGGGATTAAGTGGGCCGGGCCGATTCCTGGCTAAACAGCAAAATATTTAAAATCAACTCTAATTCGGCCCACTTAATCCAACCCAGTCTAACCTACCTAAACCCGGTCAAACCCAATTAAAAAACCGATCAAACCCACTCAAAAATAAAAAAAAATTCCAATATATACTATGTATACCCACCTATATACATTTTAAATACGTTAAACAATATATATACACTATATATATAGTATATACTACATTAAAATTTAAAAAAAATATACACATTTCACAATTACACATATATACATAACATTAAATATATACAACTATACGTACTGCTTTAAATAAAATATATACTACAACATATATATACTACAATATATATAAGTATATATGTAGAGTTATATACTAATTTATAAAACATATACACATGTACATGTTAAATATATACGTCTATAGAAGATATATACACACATATACATGCCATTCAATATATATGTACCACTTTAAATAAAACATATACTACAATATATATATATATATATACATACATACATACATATATATAGTTATATACTAATTTATAAAGCATATACACATATATACATTAAATATATACGTCTATAGAAGAAATAAACACATATATACTCACCATTCAATATATATGTACTACTTTAAATAAAACATATACTACAATATATATATATATATATATAT
>NW_025835698.1:0-1505 GCF_002878395.1 Capsicum annuum
TAGAATTATTCAAAAAAATAGCATGTTAAGAAGTTTATTAGTAAAGTTGAAAAGGAGAAAAATCCCTAAGAACTATGTCATCCTAAAGGTGAAACCGGTGAGGCAAGAAAGCCGTGATAGGGGAGTAACCAGAGTAGAGGCGCTTTTTAAGGGAAAAGTATCTAGATTACCGTGCTAATAGTGACCGAAGAATATGTTATTTAAGAATAATCTAGTATATAGCAATCTAAAGTGATCATATTTTGTTATGTGCATGATTGAAGGGAATATTTTAAAAATAGCAATTTTATGAAAAATAGATAATTATTTATCTGACGAAATGGTAGATAAATTTAAAATACTCGTTTTATATGTATTTAAGGATATAGAAATAGTAGATATAAGAAAAATCATATAGGAAAAAATATTTGATAGATATTTTATGACTAGAATTAATTATATACCACACCTACTGAACTACTCTTATAAATACTTACATACCAAACCCACACACTAGCTATGATAAGTTATGTATATTTAGAATTTTGAAAAATAGATATAAAATATATACAATTTCTTAGTGAAAATAGAAGAATTAATGAGATTAAAACAAACAATTAAAAAATATTATAATAAAGTATTTAACCAATTTTAAATGATAGATAATCTTAAAATCTTAATCTTATATATACTTAAAGATATAAAAATTATAGATATTAAGAGAATAATATTAAAAAAAGTATTAGACTATGAAATTGAAACTATAAATTGGATAGAACAGTTATACCTAGATAATTACCCAGATGGATATTATTCAGATTAAGAAATGTTAGAATATATTAGAAAACTAGAGAAAATCAAGATAATCTAAATGAAGAAATTAATTATAGAAACCGAATTAGAAAAATAATGGAGAATCTAAAAGAAAAATTAATATGGATAGAAGAAACCCTAGAAAATTTAGGAAAAAGTACATGTGATAGTTTATATAATTTAAAAAACTCGCTACGAGAAGAACAACACAAGATAATAAATAGCATTGAAAATCTAGAATTAGATATACATTACAGTACAATTAGGATAAATTATTATGCAGAAATTTATAACTCTGCAATTACTACAGGATAAAATGATAGACTATGAATATTTAAAATATTGGAGACAAAATATGAAAGCAATTACTCTGCTATTCATATTTGTGATTTTCCTAACTCCTTTGCTTGTACCTGCAGAAGTAGATTGATAAATGTTATGGGTTTTATGGAGTATCCCAACGTCTCCTTCTAGCTCTGAAATTTTAAAATCTTCTAATCGACATAGCTCTACACACTGTTGAGTTAGCTGATTTGTAGCTTCAGACTTCAGTTTAACTTCATTTGTCTTTAGCTTTTCTATTTCATTACCCATACTGTCCACTTTCATTGAAAGCATAGTTAGGGTGTTGAATATCTTTTCTAGAGTATCCTCTTCTATTATATCAGTCTGTGTAGCTTTGTCTTGATATGTAATCTGCAATAACATTTTTT
>NW_025835699.1:0-1806 GCF_002878395.1 Capsicum annuum
GCTCATTTACAGGAAAAAGGACTAAAAGTGTACGAAATAGATAATTAGTTCTCGAAACTAGGCTAAAATATGGGCAAAATATATTGATATAGGCGCGTAATTTCGCCTATCATCAACGGTGCTTATGATCCCAAAGGACCACAAGCTAACCCTTTTCTAATCCTGTAACTGAGCACTACATAATATACTGTAAAAATTTAGAAAATAATAGGTGCAAACTTACCATAAGGTTCAAAACTAAAATACAACTGAATAAAGTATGAAAAATACAAAAACAACTATCTGAACATCTAGTGTGAAAGTCTCTAATCTGTCTGAATAAGGAGTTGATGGGAAATCCCCAAACTAACTCTGTCTACTAAAATACTAAATCTAGAAATATAATGAAATAATAAATCATTCTCGAATGATAAGGAATCATTGCTAATTCTACTATTTCTACTGAATCTAAACCGCTAAGGGTGCTCTGGATCTCGTGCTTCTGAACCTATGGTATAAAATACCATAGCGCAAAAAAATATGTGTCAGTACATAAAAATGTACTGGAATGCTAGATGAGGTAAGGCTAAATGCAAAGGTTCATATGTATGAACAATACTAACTAAATAATCAAAGTATACTAAATGAGGATACGTGCATGATGCATAAACCATAACTGAAATCATAGTGACACTAAATACTGAGTTTCGAGTGATACTTTACTGACATATGTGCTTACTAATGCTGGGATACTGAATAACTGAATCTACTGATATCGATATCTGAGTACTGAGGTTGAGATCAGTCCTATTTAACGGGTGATCTTTGAATCTAATGATAATGAGAATGATTAACGAATCTGAGACCAATCATATCTAGCGGGTGATCTCTAAATCTACTAATAATGAAGATGATTGATTTCGTCTGAGATTATTCCTATCTAGTAGGTGATCTCTATATCTATTAAATATGTTAATAGTTGATTATATCTAACAAACCTGAATCTGTACTACTGAGCTGATTTTTTTTGTTGAGATTGATTCTGAAATTAAGACTGTGGGAGGTAGTCATCTAATCGACATTCCCTGAATCTAAACTAGTGGGGTCTAACCTGTAGCCCCAGTTGGAAGGGTGCCAGTACTATGCCACGGGTAAAGACACTACTGCTATGGAGTCAGTCCTATCTAACGGGTGACCCCTGGGATCAGTCCTATCTAACGGGTGACCCTTGAGTACGCCAGTTCTATCTAATGGGTGATATCTCATACCTATGCTGGCTACGTAGTTTTGGAACTTAGGGATTTCTTCTAGGGATCTTAGTCCTCAGTAATGGGTGAGCCCCCATCCCTAGGTTTGATTAGTGCAGAATCTTTCTCCTAACTGAATAAACATTGACTGATTCTTTTTTTTAGACTGTACTAGACTGAGCTGAATCTGTTACTAATTATGTTACTTGACTGATCTAGCTGAGTTCATTTGGTTCCAAAGACTAATGGAATACTACTGGGTTTCCTTATCGGACTAAATACTACTAAGTTCTGAATTGAGTACTTGAATGCTACTGAGGTCTAAACTAAATGCTAAACTGGACTTAGAATGATATTAAGATTACTGAGTCTTTCAATGTTCTATAACTGACTGAGTTCTAAGGATCGTGGCTTGACTGAGATTATCATGAAACTTACACTGGCTCTAGACAAGTAGCTAATTTGTTGGGTATAAATACCCCCAGGACTCGATAACATAATTAGTACAAGAAATGACCACTCTTGAACATCATAACAATAGAGTATCATTCACCATACACTTAGTAAAGCATCTCTTCAA
>NW_025835700.1:0-1019 GCF_002878395.1 Capsicum annuum
CCGTTTTTTATTTAGAATGAGTTGGACAACAGATTATATATCTGTTGTGTCAGATAAATCATCTGTTACAATAAATATATCATCCGTTGCAACAAATAGATAACCTGTTACATAAGATAATATATCTGTTGCAATATATAATATATATATTTTTTAAAAAAATATATATTATCTTCACGACATCCAAATTTTCTGACTTTTTAATTATATAAATTAATAAAATAGATTTAAAGGCACAACTGTCCACCTCCATTTATTAATTACATTCTTGATTACTGTAAGAAATTATGACTTAATTAAATTAAATAATATTGTGATAAGTCATGACTTTTCAGATTTATTATTATTAATAATTAGTTCTTTCTAGGAACCACTTTTTTTACTTAGAATGAGTTGGACAACAGATTATATATCTGTTACATCAGATAAATCATCTGTTACAACAGATATATCATCCGTTGCAATAAATAGATAACCTGTTACATAAGATAATACATCTGTTGCAACATATAATATATATTTTTTAAAAAAATATATATTATCTTCATGACATCCAAATTTTCTGACTTTTTAATTATATAAATTAATAAAGTAGATTTAAAGGCACAACTGTTCACCACCATTTATTAATGACATTCTTGATTACTGTAAAATAGTTATGACTTAATGAAATTAATCAATATTATGATAAGTCATGACTTTTCAGCTTTATTATTATTAATAATTAGTTCTTTTTAGGAATCGCTATTTTTTTTACACAGAGTTGGACAACAGATAATATATCTGTTGCATCAGATAAATCATCTGTTACAACAGATATATCATGTTTTGCAACAAATAGATAACCTGTTGCATAAGATAATATATCTATTGCAACATATAATATATATTTTTTTTTAAAAAAAATATATTATCTTCATGACATCCAAATTTTATGAATCTTTAATTATATAAATTAATAAAATAGATTTAAAGGCACAACTGTTCACTTCCATTTATTAATGACATTCTTGATTACT
>NW_025835701.1:0-2378 GCF_002878395.1 Capsicum annuum
ATTTATATATGTTGCAACAGATGACATATTTGTTTGAAAATCTTTTTATCTCTTTTAATTTTAAAGCAAGAAGCTTCTGGTCCGAGTAGATAATATCAAGTAGTAGTACTTACTACTAAAGGCTGTAAAAAATGTTTCTTGGATATCTCAAAAGTGAGTTTATTGAGCAGTCTTGTCTTGTCTTTTCAATGTCAGTAGTCTTAGTCTTCCTCGTGCCCCTCAAATTTTTAATGAAATTAATGAATATTAATTAATGAATATTGAAAACCACCACGTATATGCACGCAATACATCTATAGAAATTATCTCATCTCTTCCTTCAGCTGCAGGTTATTTTATTCAACTCTCATCTTTTTCTCTCTCCTCTTTAGGGTCACAACCTTTTTTCTCTCTTTTCTCTTCTCTTCTCATAAAGATCTTTTCGGATCTAAACCCATCCATATCTTTCCTCAACTTAAATTTTTGTTTTGATCCCCTTTTTGATATTAAGGTATGGTTCATTATTGCTCTTTCATTCTTGTCTTCTTCTTTACTTGTTATTTACATCTATTTTTTTATTTAATTACTATTTACCCATATCATATTTATTAAAAAAAATTTAAGGAACTTGTAAGTGTTGAATAAACAGTCCGAGAATTTTTATTACAATATGAGAAAAAAGTCATCTGTTAGGAGAAGTTTAAAAGCCTTGTTGGTAGTATCATTTTTTTTGTATGTATTTTGTTTGTTTTATTATTGTAGATGCAGTTATTGATGTTGTTGGTGGGGTTGGCGTTGTTGGAACTTATGGTGTTGTTGATGGTTCTGGCACAAAGGTTGTTGCTTCTTTGTTGTTGATGATGTTGTTGGAACAAATGTTATTTCTTTTTTATTGATGTTTATGCTGTTGTTTGTGTTCCAACAGATGGAGAAACTGTTGGAACAAATAAAACCACCAGAAAGAATGGTTTGATGTATTCCATCAGACTCCACATTTGTTGCAATAGACTCCACATCTATTGCAACAGACTGTACATCTGTTGCAACAAACTCCACATCTGTTGCAATAGACTCCACATCTGATGCAACAGATGGACTATGTTCTTTTTGTGACATTAATTTTTTTCCTCTTCTTTGTAGACATAAGGAGCTGACAGTTGATCAACTTTTGACGGACTATCTCAAGAGGCTACAGTTAAGATGGGATCAGAGGAATAAACTGCTTGTAGATGGAACCACTTCATATGTGGGAGCTATGTATTATTAATAATGTTATCATGGAAACACACATAAAGTGCACTGATTTTGTGAATGATATTTTTACTGATTAGTCATAGATCGTTCAAACAAGATGTCTGTAATTTTACAGTTAAGTTTGGTAGGTTTGAACTGATAAGGCTTAGGGACCATGAATATGGTTCTGATAGCCTGTTAAGATTTAATGTCGGTTATTGCTCATGTTTATTTGTCAAGCATTGTGAAGGATCTAATTTTTGTGGCATTGTAAAGAGATTCAATAGCGATTGGACTAACTTTTAGGGTGCATTGGACCCTTAAAGGGCCTTCGAAGCTTAGCACTGCATCTAATAAGAACGGAAAACCAATATATTTATTGCCCTGGCCAAAATTTATATGGCTGGGTTGCTTGCTCGGGGTGATGATTTTATGCTAGAATGTGTGGTAGGAGAATGCTTTCGAAGGAAAATGGGTGGTTGATGGAAGACTATATCATCTGAGAGCTAATTGAAGAAGAGACATAGGGTAGAAAGTAACTTCTAATGAATCTGGCAGTGGAATTATCTTAACAGATGCGAGACCTGAATCAAGTGCAAATATGAAAGTGTATCCGGTAATGTAATTTCATCTGTTGTGTCTCTAAAATAAAAACAATGCAGATGGACACTTTGCTAGGGAGCTGCGTGGTCGGGATTATCACCTAGATAGAAAATAGGAGAAAACCAATAAAGAAGCCTCACGAGCATCGAGGGTAGAAATGATGTACATCAAGTATAGAAAACTTATGCCAATAGCAACTGCAGTTAAAATAAGGAATCTAAGAGAATGCGACAAATTTTTGAATTTTAAATTTCATCCCATGCCTTCTTGTTTGTGTTTTCGATCAGGTCCACTGTCGTTGACCTGATCGAAACCACAAACGAGATTGAAAGGAAAATAGAGTATCATTGCTTCCTTAACAATATGGTTATAATTGATTGTGTTTTCTTTCCTTGACATGCTTTCAACATTCCTTAGAAAAGATCAGATGCTTGCTGTAGTATGTGAATCCCGATAATTTTCAAGCTTGCCTCCATCTTGTTGATTCTGTATTCAAGCTGGTCGTTGCCCTCTTCGAAGTTGGTAAAGAGTTCCTCGTCTCTTGTAAGCTCAATCAGGAACAC
>NW_025835702.1:0-1157 GCF_002878395.1 Capsicum annuum
AAACTAAACACTGAATACTAATACATCTATCTGTAAAGCCTCTAACTGTCTGAACTGTGGAGTTGATGGGACATGTCCCCAACTAACTCCGCCTACTAAAAATAAACTGAGTGTAATGCCATAATAAAATAAGGATCATCCTTGAATGAAGAGGACTCACTGCTACGTCTACTGCTGCTGACTGAGTCTGGACTACTAAGGGTGCTCTGAATCTCTCGCTTCTGAACCTATGGTATAAGACACCATAGCGCAAGAGAAAAGTATGCGTCAATACTTTGAATATACTGATATGCTAGATGAGGTAAGGCTAATGCAAGGGATTATTCATGAACATAGCTTAACTGAATAACATGAGAGTACTGAATGAGGATATATGCATGAATGCACAAACCATAACTAAAATTATCGTGACTTTGAATATTGATACTCAAATACTGCTTTATTGGCATCTGAACTCACTGCTAATATTGAAATACTGAATAACTGAATCTTCTGATATTGATAACTGAGTACTAAAGTTGAGATCAATCCTCTATAGCGGAAGATCTCTGAATCTTTTAATAATAGAAATGACGGATGAGTTTGAGATTAGGCCTATCTAATGGGTGATCTTCGACTTTATTAGTAATAATACTGATTAACTTTATGTGAGACCAGGCCTATCTAGCGGATGATCCATGAATCTATGGAACTATCTAAGTTCCTTACTAAGATGGGTGACTATATCTGACAGTCCTGATTTCTGAGTTCTACTCTGAAGACTGATACTGAAATTGTAACTGTGGGAGTTCTCACTTAACAGACATGCCCCAAATCTGATCTAGTGGGGTTCAACCAATTAAGGCCCTTTATTAAGGCCCCTCTCGCAAGAAGAAGGATTTTAAAATTAACCGTCTCTCTTCCCATATCAATTTTCTTAAGCAAGATGTTCATATCAAGCAAATTGATCAATCCTTAAAAACCCCGGAGATGATTACTAAAATAGCCAATCTCCACAAAAGTTTTGAGGAAGGAATTTGTTCCGAATTCCCTAATGCCTTTTGGGAAAGGAAAAAACATTTGGTTGAACTTCCTTACATTCCAGGGTTTAACGAGCAAACCATTCCTACTAAAGCCAGACCCATCCAAATGAACCAAGAAATAATGGAAATCTGCAA
>NW_025835703.1:0-1056 GCF_002878395.1 Capsicum annuum
AAAGGTTTCCCCAACAGAGATTTAACTATAAAATCCCCAGTTAATTCAGTAGGGTTATCTATCGGCATCTCAACTTGAAATATGTCGATACTAATAGTTTTGACAGGATCATGCTGGGATTTTAATCTTAACTCATGTCCCATTGATGTTGCATTATCATCATGTTGATCATCATTATCTTTCTCACTTTCTATTTCCTCTGCTTCTTGTTTATATCCTTCTTCTTCCTCCTCACTTTTATTTTCCTCACCACTCTCTACAGACCCTTCTCCATTCTCTCAATATTATTTTCATAACTTTCCTCATCTTTACTTTTCCCTAAATGAAATTGTTCAGGAAGTTCCTCTGAATCCATAAGTACTCTAGCCTTTTTTGTTAGGTGGTCAGAAGTTGATTGACATTCGGTTTCTTTTCTTTTGTGAGACATCTTGTACCAACAAACAAGAGAAAAACAAAAATACATCACAATTGATGGCTGCATAATTTTTAAAAAAAGGTAAGATAAAATTCAATAAATTTTTATACGTCACATTATAAAAAAATTCCAATAGATAACCCATCTGTTGGAACAGATGAATCACTTATTACAATAGATTCACCATTTGTTGCAATAGATGAACAACTTGTTGGAGGAGATCAAAACAGACTTGCTTCTGGTTTGTTTGATGCCAACAGCTGAAACATTTGTTGCAACAGATGGAGAATCGATTTAAAGACCTATTTTAACATCTCCCAACACATATTTCACCTGTTGAAACAGATGGACCACCAATACCAATGCCACCAACACCAATACCACCACCACCACCAATACTACTATCACCACCAACACCACCAACACCAACACCAATACCAACACCACCACCAATACCAATACCAATACCAATGCCACCAACACCACCACCACCACCAATACTACTATCACCACCAACACCACCAACACCAACACCAATACCAACACCACCACCAATACTACTATCACCACCAACACCACCAACACCAACACCAATACCAACACCACCACCAATACCAATACCAATACCAATGCCACCAACA
>NW_025835704.1:0-3724 GCF_002878395.1 Capsicum annuum
TTCCAATCCCTTAGACTTAATCCACCCAGACATTTGTGATATGAAGTGACAACCATCTCGTGGTGGAAAAAAGTATTTTTATTACTTTTATTCATGACTGCACTAGATAGTGTTATGTCTATTTGCAAAATAGAAAGGATGAAGCAATACATGCATTTAGGCAATATGAAACTGCAGATGAATTAGTTAGAGAAAAAGATCAAAATGATAAGAAGTGAGAGGGGCAGAGAATATGAATCTCCCTTTGCGTAAATATGTGTAAAGAATGAAATTGTACATCAAACTACTGCCCTATATTCACCTCAATCTAATGGAATTGCCGAAAGAAAAAATGAACCTTGAAGGAAATGATAAATGACTTACTAATAAGTTCAAGTTTACCGCAAAACTTGTGGGAGAAAGCTATCCTTACGACTAAACGAATACTCAATAGAGTGCCCTATAGTAAGACACAATCAATTCCATCTACAAAATAGAAAGGAAGAAAACCCAACTTGAAATATTTCAAAGTGTGGGGGTGTCTAAGGAAGTTCCAAGTTCCTATGCCTAAAAGAGTAAGTATAGGACCAAAAGATGGTGGACTGGGTGTTTATAGGATATGCTAAAAGAGTAAATCATGTCAATTTTTGGTACATAAATTTGAACATCCGGATATCAATGAAAATACGGTAATTGAATCATATAATGTTGAATTCTTTGAACACATTTATCCATATAAAATTAAACATGAACAATTTAGTGGAGGACCTAAACGACCTCAAAAAGAACCAAGTGAGGATGTACATAATGATGAGAATTCAAGACATAGTGCATATAAGGAATGTCAACTTCATTTGGATTGGATTTTGTAACATTTCTCTTAGAAAAGTAGCCTCAAACATTTAAAGAAGCGACGGAATCTTAGGACTCATCCTTTTGGAAAGAGGCAGTCAATAATGAGAATGATTCAATCTTAAGCAAAAATACGTGGGAGTTGGTTGATCTTCCTCCAGTAAATAAACCTTTAGGTTCTAAATGAATCTTCGAAAGGAAAATGAAAACGGATAGTACTATTAACAAATACAAGGCAAGACTTATAATAAAAGGATTAAAAAAAAAGAAAGGTCCTGATTACTTTGATAAATACTCACCTGTAACAAGGACAACGTCAATTCGGATGTTAATTGCCTTGGCGGCAGTATATGGTCTTGAAATCCATCAAATAGATGTGAAAACAACATTCCTAAATGGAGAATGGGAGGAAGAAATTTACATGGAATAGCCTAAGGGTTTTGTGCTTCTAAAAAAGAAAATAAGGTGTGTAAACTTGTTAAGTCATTTTATGGAATAAAACAAGCACATAAACAAGGGCATGCGAAGTTTGACCAAACCATGTTGGCAAACGAGTTCAAGACTAATTAATGTGATAAATGTGTTTACATTAATGACACTCCAACTTATCAAGTCATTGTTTGTTTGTATGTAGATGATATGTTCATCATCTGCAGAGACATTTCAGACATAAATGCTACAAAATGAATGCTTGAGAGCAAGTTTGATATGAATGATCTTGGACTTGTGGATTTGATATTAGGAATAAGAATCCATAGAACGACTGTCACACCCCTTTTTCAACTGAAAAAGATTCATTTTTATGTTTGAAAGAGTTTTTATTATTAAGTGACAAAAGATGAAAATTTGTTTTCAAAAAAGGATTCATTTTAATCAAAACTCAGAGTCGCCACTTGGCATAGTCCGGTGTGCCAAGTCACCTTTCGAAAACCGTTTTCGAAATGATTTTGACTCTGTAGAACTGATCCGCGAATATAGATTTCAAATAAGCAATTCTATTGATCAAAGGGAAGGTGTTAGGCACCCCTTGGTCCCGTGGTTTGACCATGGTTTCCTGGTGGAGTGTATCGGCTATTTTGGTATCACGAATGTATAAACCACATAAAACACATAAACAAGAAACAAACACGTCAAACCACAATCCAAAACTAAAATAATAATGTTCAGTCCAATTATACAGTCCAAAAATAACAACATACGGAAAGGTAAAACCTATTCTATTCTAAGCTAGTCCTAAACTAAACTCCAATCTGCTGCCTCGGACCTTCGTCACGAACGTCCTCAGGGTAGAAAATACTTCGGGGCATTCCCCGAGTAAAAATAATACAAGTACTTCGGGGCATTCCCCTGCTAAATGATACAAGTGATCCCAAAGCACATATAGCCAAACACCATTCGATCACACAAATCAAATATTCCATCAATCCACAATCCTTAAATTCGCCTACCCGATCTATGTTTCCTATGCTTTTGATTTTAAAATTATTCTATCAAATTCATGCTTAATCCAAATTAAATAAAATGACAATAGTCCAAAATTTAACTACATTCAACTTTTAACAACTTCTTATTCCCACCCCAAAATTCTTTTTCAACCACATGACTAAACCAATTCGATCATCAAATCCTTTTCCAACATTCGAAACCCACATCAAACATATACGTCGAACAGAGATACCACTTTTAATGCACATGAGTAATTCATACTCGCAACAACAACTAATACGAATAAAATATCCAAACCCAAATCGTAAAACCACAACAGAACCACATTTGAAATAATGAAAAGATAAATTTAAGGAATGGACCTTCCGATATCGAATTTTTGATGACAATAAGAGTTGAAAGAAATCTGAAACCCCAACTCAGTATCGATAAATAGTCACCCGAACTGCCTCAATAGATTTTACTTTCGTCGATAATACAGAAAACCCAAACTTGAAATTTTGAATAGAACCTCGACATCGACGAATCTGACCCGAATAGCGGAACAACGACCCAAAACTGATCACAACATTCCGATTAAGACCCAAAAAGTGTCCAAATTTCAAGAAAATAGTACACAAACCAATGAGTCCCAAAACCCCTAGAGTCCAATAGAGAACTGAAACTAATTAAAATCGAGCTCCGATGAACGGACAATGACAAAGACAACCAAAACAGTGGATTCCGACCAGATTTTGTCCAAATATCAAAGGAAAATAAGAAGGTTTTTGGCGATTTTGAGATGGTATCGATCAAACAACGAGAAGGAAAACCAATCGGCGAGCTTGAGGCCGATTCTGGCGAGCTTGATACCGATTCTGGTGAAAGTTTTGCCTGAAAAAGCTCGATAAGATCGAACTTCCCCCAGTTTCACTGTTTCTGGCCAAAAATCTCAAGCTCTTTCCATTATTCTCAACCCCTTCCTTACTGCAATCTGTGTGTACGTGTTTCTCGATAGGAGACAGTATTTTCCGATGACCTGAATATGTGTGCGTGAGATTCGTGAGGTGAGTGTGTGCGTGTGTATCGTGAATATGGTGTATCAGTGTGTGTGTGTGTGAGCTTCAATAGAGGTGTAAATTTGGTGTAGATCATGATGATTTTTTTTCTTTTTTTCTGTCATTTTTTTTAGATCTCCTCCCCCCTCTAAAAATGGAAAAGATAGAGTCTATATGATATTTTCTTTGTGTCAAAGAAATGTGGAATAGGGGTGGTTATGTGGAGTAGGGGTAGGAGAGGTAGGGATTAGGATGTGTTGTCAATTTTTAGTTGGGTGGATTGTTAGAATATTAGGATAAGACAGCGTTTGTTATTTTTTTTGTATTTGTGAGGGTATAATAATATGGATGAGGGTACACGGTAGGATGAGGTAGAATTGGGTAAATTAATCTTTCGGAGGGACAAAATT
>NW_025835705.1:0-2398 GCF_002878395.1 Capsicum annuum
CTCTAAACTACTCTACGTACGATTTAGAGTTGTATGCCTTGATTAGATCTTTGGCCACTTGGCAATATTATTTGTGGCCTAAAAAATTCATGATCCGAACAGATCATGAATCCTTGAATTATCTATGGGAACAATACAAGCTTAACCGACGGCATGCCAAATGGATTGAATTTCTTGAAACTTTCTCTTATGTTATTCATTACAAAAAGGGTAAATACAGTGTGGTTGCCGATGGTTTATCCCAAAAACATGTACTTGTGTCTACTTTGTCGTCTAAGTTGATAGGGTTTGAAAGCCTCAAGTCTTTATATCCCGAGGACCCTTACTTCGCTCCTATCTATAGGAAAAGTGAAGAGTTGGATAGGGATAGGTTGGTCACAGATAGAGTTTCCCATCCCTATACCAAGTTTGATGGATACTTGTTTAAGGGTAGACGATAGTATGTTCTCTCAAGTTTGTGAAGAGAATTGTTTGTGAGGGAAGCATACGATGGTGGTCTAATGGGCCATTTAGGGGTTGAGAAGACCCTCGGAATTTTGGAAGAACAATTTTATTGGCCTAGAATGCACAAGGTTGTGGCCTGGATATGCGGCCAATATGTTGAGTGCAAAGGAGCCAAGTCATGGATCCAACCCCACGGGTTAGACACCCCATTGTCCACCCCTTTGCTCCCTTGGATTGACATATCAATGGACTTTGTGTTTGGATTGCCGAGAACTAGAAGGGGGCGGGATAGTATTTTTGTCGTGGTGGATCAGTTTTCCAAGATGGCTCACTTTATTACTTGTTCTAAATATGATGATGCGCCTAGTGTGCCTCTTTGTTTATTGATAATGTTGTAAAACTTCATGGTGTTTCGAGGACCATAGTAAGTGATAGGGATTCTAGATTCCTAAGCCACTTTTGGAAGTCCATGTGGGGTAGGCTCAGTACTAAGTTGTTGTTTTCAACCTTATGCCACCCACAAACTGATGGCCAAACGGAAGTAGTAAATAAGTCCTTAGGGTCTATGCTACGGTCCATGATTAAGGAAAAAATGACTTCTTGGGAGGATCACTTACCATTGATTGAGTTTGCTTATAATCGTGTTATACACTCAATCACGGGGATAACACCCTTTGAGTGTGTATACAACACCAACCCCCTTACCCCTTTGGATTTAACCCCTTTGCCAAGTATCTTATGATAAGCTTAGATGGAAATAAACGGGCCGAGGCCATGAAGAAGCTACATGAGAAGGTGAGGTTGCGGTTGGAGAAGAAAAACCAAGAAGTTGCAAGGCAAACCAACAAAGGAAGAAGAAAGCTCATTCTTGAACCGGAAGATTGGGTGTGGGTACACTGTAATACCCCAAATGTTTCTAAGCTAGGAGACAAACCATTTTTTCTTACCTATGAAATCTCCTATCCTTTGATTCATACCTGAGTACATGACTTACAATGAGTATCCTAGCGATAAGACAACTTATGATACGTTAAGCATGTTCATATGAGTCACTTAAGGTAATACAAGCTAAGAGTTTTTGAATTCATCAAGTTTTAGTGTTCGATTTTGTAAGGGTCATATTTGGACAAGTATAACTCGATGTTAATGTGGTATTTCTGCATATTTCTACCCACTAAATTATAGAGAATCGAATTAGCTTTCCAACGATACCAATTTCATCAAAATCCGACACCCGAGCTAGGAGTTATAGCTTTGCAAAGTAGAGTACGTCGCCTAACCAATCGTACATAGCCACTGGAAAGCATATGCAATAGCATATGCAGCGCCTATGTAAATATAGGTGATAGCATATTGCTAAGAGTTTTTGAATTCATCAAGTTTTAGTGTTCGATTTCATAAGGGTCATATTTGAATGAGTATAACTCGATGTTAATATGGTATTTCTGCATATTGCTATCCACCAAATTATAGATAATCGAATTATCTTTCCAACGATACCAATTTTATCAAAATCTGACACCCGAGCTAGGAGTTATGGCTTTGCGAAGTAGAGTGGGTCGCCTAACCAATCGCACATGGACACTGAAAAGCATATGCGATAGTATATGCGGCACCTATATAAATATAGGCGATATCATATGCGGCGCCTATGTAGATATAGGAGATATCATATGCGGCGCCTATGTAAATATATGCGATATCATATGCGGCGCATATCTTATGGTTTCAAGTGACTTAAACACTCCGTTTTGAGTTATTTTGAGGGTAATTAAGTCTTTTAACACTCCTTACACGTCCCTAAACTTAACCCTACGAAATATATAGCTCCTAATTACATTTCAACCCTACTAACATCTTAAGTTCATCATCCAAGAGCACTAAAAGAGAAAAACAACTAGGGTTGCATAATTAAGCTTGAAGATCCAATTTTCTTGAAATTGGATCTTCAAGC
>NW_025835706.1:0-2430 GCF_002878395.1 Capsicum annuum
TTTCTCTTTAATTATTTCCTTTTCAATATAAAGCTCAAAAAATTCAAGACCATCTTTTACAATTAAATTATATATATGACAAACATACTTAACATGAAATATTTCAGGTAACAGCGGAGAAAGGTCAACTTTTAACTTGTCAATAGCAGCTTTGTTGTTTGGATGCATTATCAAAAACAATACATAAAATTTTTCTTTCAATACCATAATATTCTGTAACTTTAGTAATAGATTCAGAAATATATTTTTCAGTATGTCTACGATCTTCATCATACAAAAAAAACTAGAATACGTTTTTGCATAATAAAATTATTAATAATCCAGTGATAAGTAATGGTTAAATAATCATTTTTATTAACAACACGACCAAGATCAGAAGTTTAAAGCAATTCTATATTGAATATTTTTTAATAATGTAGATAAATTATAAACATATTGTGCATGGAGTCTAAAAATTTTGGCTCGACAAGTACTTCTAGGAATACCATTAAACATAGGATTATAAATTGCTTGAATATAATGAATAAAAACATCCGAAGAAGCAAAAGTGAAAGACAAACAAACCACAACTATCATTTTTGTTATTTCTTCTCGGTCCTTCATTTTATTATAATTAATAATTGATCGGTTGTTGGGTTCAATTTGGTTTGCGCTGGCCCACCAACAGCCTCACTACCTTGTGCAATCAGTACTCTAGCGTGATTTTCTCTTATATGTCTCATCAATGAACCTGTACCCCCTTG
Organism: Capsicum annuum; assembly: GCF_002878395.1. Classification (NCBI taxonomy): domain Eukaryota; kingdom Viridiplantae; phylum Streptophyta; class Magnoliopsida; order Solanales; family Solanaceae; genus Capsicum; species Capsicum annuum. The sequence goes on from NW_025835706.1 coordinate 744, forward strand.
ATTGCCTCTTCTTTTATGCTCATATACAACTTCACAAATATTGCATTGCACCTTAGTTTTTCCTTTTATTTTCGTAAGAAATTCCCATGCAATACTAGTTCTTCTATGAGCTCTTGGGGAACGAGGAGGAAGATTAATCTATTCAGATCTAACATTTGCATTTCCTACTGTGGGTGTCTCACCAATATTTTCATATCTACATCTGAATTAGCCGCATCTACTTCATTTTCTTCTTTATAACATAATTTTTCTGAGCTTCTGCATAATTCATATCGTGAGCACCTACACTTATTTCTTCCTCAAAAAGTTGACTAACCGGTACCGGAGGCACGCGGGTATATTTAGTACTTGAACTACTTCTACCGAGATCGCCACCAATTCGTTTTTTACTACCACTACCACTTTCGGGACACAATTTTTTGACTCTTTTACTGATGTTTCTTAATTTATCCATATTATAAATCAAACTAAAAAATATTCAAAATACACAGAAATAATTAAAATAAATATTCAATAATTAATACACGAATTTAAAATTAAAAGTAAGATGGAACGACAATACCAAATTTTGGAACTATCCGAAAGTTGCGACTTTAAAAAGATTCCACTTGATATTTGTAATTGCAAAATCTAAAAATAAAATTGAGCACTTTAGAAGATAATTAGAATATTTGAGAGAGATTGAGATTTGAGATAATGAGAGAATTTGTTTGTGTGAAAACTGATTTGAAATTGTAGGGTATTTATAGAAAATTTTTTGAATTATTTTTTTAAATAATGGAAAATTGGCCAAATGGCCGTTGGACCCCAAACGGCGTTATAGTCGTTGGGCCAACGGTCCATTTAACTGTTGGAAATGGCCCAGTCAGCAACAACAATAATTTTAAAAAATAAAATTTGTTTTATACCGGGCCGGTGGGCCTAGTTCGGTTTAGTTACTGGTTCGGTCCATCGGGCTTGTACCCTGAGACGGCCCAACTCGGGACCCGCAACCAAGTAACCTGGAGGCCCACCAGGCCGGGTCAGATCGGGCCGGGCTATCTTAGCCTGGCCCGATTAACAGGTTTACTTCGATCAAAAAACAATAAAAAAGGACTGGGAAGGCTTGAATGGATGGCTTCCAAGGCCAGGGCTCTATCCAACACAATTCAGACAAGCAAGTATCTGTTTAATTTGCTTAATGCACTCACCATTTGATTTTTGTACATAGGAAATGAGACTCAACCTTTTTACTGCAAATTTAGAAGTCGTTTTCTTTCACTCATATAACTTATCTTGATTAGTTCATCAACTCAAATGCTAAAGAAAAAATTAAATCTTATTTTAAAAGCATAAAACATAAAGATTAGTTAGGCTCTCAATTTGGCAAGAACGGAGTAAGAGGGTCAGCTACCCAGCAAATTTTTATAATTAAATACTGTTATTGTATAGGTAGACAGTTTTTTTGAGGAACGCATCGAGAGAAAATTGGATTTGGTTAGACAATGTGTGGTTGGTAAACAAGGATCATTCTTAACCATTGATGAAGGATTCGAGTAGTCGCATTTGCTGCTTCAGTGAAGCAGAAGAGAAGTCGCAACTTTGATAGTAAAAATTGTATCCCACTCTAAAAAACCCTAAAATATCGTACCAGTAGTTGCGTCTTTTTTTTTGGTACCCAAAAACATTACCCGTTTTTTTTTTTTTT
>NW_025835707.1:0-1185 GCF_002878395.1 Capsicum annuum
TGTTTTAGTCTAAGTAGTTCTTGCATATTTTCATTAAGGAATTCTATATATTTTACATCTTTAGTTTCCATGTATTTGTGTAAATTTATTTTTATTTGTTTTTTTACTAATTGTATGTTTTTCATATCTTTTTTCCAAAATTCTAAATATATATAATTTATCATAGTTAGTGTATGGGTTTGGCATGTAAGTATTTATAAGAGTAGTTCGGTAGTTGTGGTATATAATTAATTCTAGTCATAAAATATCTATCAAATATTTTTTCCAATATGATTTTTCTTATTTTCACTATTTCTATATCCTTAAGTACATATAAAACGAGTAATTTATATTTATCTACCATTTCGTCAGATAAATAATTATCCATTTTTCATAAAATTGCTATTTTCAAAATATTTCCTTCAATCATGCACATAACAAAATATGATCATTTTAGATTGCTATATACTAGATTATTCTTAAATAACATATTCTTCGGTCACTATTAGCATGGTAATCTGGATACTTTTCCCTTAAACAGCGCCTCTACTTTGGTTACTCCCTTATCACACCTTTCTTGCCTCACCAGTTTCACCTTTAGGATGATATAGTTCTTAGGGATTTTTCTCCTTTTCTACTTTGCTAATAAAATTCTTAACATGCTATTTTTTGAATAATTCTACTATAAAGCAACTAACATGAACTTCTTTTATCATATCATGATTGTTAGGAATTTGTGAATTTAGCTATTCATAATACTAAATGAATATACCTGTTCTGGTAGTTTTGATAATTCTAAGCTTTGTTCCTTCATAGATTTTTCCATTAAAATATACCTGTTTTTTTAATAAATAAGCAATATTTTTTGTTGTGGACCAGAGATTTTTTGCTTCAATGTATGAAGGCTTGCCTTCATCTGAGCAAGTGCTCGTTTATTTATATGAAAATGCGTACACTGTTTTTCTTTACATCTGTCAGCTACTTTACAAAAATAAGAAAAATATTTCTGCAAAGAGTCCTAAAGCTAATGTCTAATCTAATAATGACACTACTTGCCAAAAGTCTAATAATGGCACTACTTGCCAAAAATGTAATAATGGCACTACTTGCCATAAAAGACTAAGAAAAGTCAAAAAATCTTAGTTACATGATATTTACATAAAGCTATCTAGCTATCTTCCATATTTCTTTTTCTCCTTGAATTAC
>NW_025835708.1:0-1487 GCF_002878395.1 Capsicum annuum
TCAAGATGCCTTCCAAAGATGTCTTGCAACTTAATCCTCCCTCAGACTTGAGTAGATCCTGGATAATGCTTTTGACAGATATAGAGCGAGAGCACGTGCCTGACGGCCCAAATTTTCATCACCTTGGTGAAGATACTTAGCATAAATATTAATCAAGGTTTCACTGAGCTGAAGTACTTCTCCCCTGGCCTCGATCATACTTTCATGGCAGGTTTGCACCCAATGTTGCGTAGTGTGGACGGTATGCTTTAGGTCTTCTTCTCGTTCACGAAGGTCATCGATCTGATAGTGAAGCGTCTGTCATTCGGTCATCCACTGATTTTCCTTAGCTTCAACTTCCTTCTGAAAAGCCGTGAATCGTCTCGCTATTTCTCTTTCCCGTTCCATGAAAGTTTTTAGCTGAGCCCGAAGCTTCGACTGTGTACTTATCAGCGAGGCCTTCTCTTTGTTAAAATCACTCGATTGTTTCTCCATAGCACCGGCGACAATATCCAGGTCTTCTTGTAGGGCATGCATGGCAACACGGTTCTCTCTCTCAATCTCCTTACAAACCGACCTAATTCTGGCCTCAAATTTCGCCTCATGGTGAACCAATTCTTCTCTAGCCCTTTCCAAATCATTATTTAAGACGTGCAAAGTAGACTGATAGTTCTCTTCTACCTCTCGTCGAGCCTGCTTAATTCTGACTTCGATCTCCGCTTCTCGATCCACTGGCTCTCTGGCCGACCTTTCCGGCATAGCTTTAGGTGGAGGCTGGTCATGAAACCATGGCAGATACCAATAGTCTACCTCGCCCTTGTCACGGTCTTCCACCATATGATCGAAACCCGAAAGTACACATCCTCCCCAGATCTTAAGTATCTCAGTCTTCCTTAGAGGGATGTCAGGGAGGAATTCGTACATGAACTCTTTCATATCCTCGACTGGTGGTATATGCTGACGTGACCGAATTGTCGCATGACTCTTAGTGGCACGTAGGGCTGAAAACCTCGGAGACCCATTAAGACGATGAAGGGTCGGAAAGTAGACATATATATCACCTCTTTTGAGGGGAACCAATGATAATTCCACACTATCTTCTCCGCCGTCAACCCCTCCAAGTACTCCTTCCAAGCTCTTATTCCTTCGGAAAAGTTTTGGTTCTCCATCCTCTTCTCATGGCCCTTGATATAATCATTCCACTCAACTCGAAAATCCACAACAAATGGATGGTAACGAATATGCTCGAGCATCCATAACTGCAATAGAATGTTACATCCTTCAAAATAGTCCGCTCCAGTTTTGCACATCGTCAGGGCCCGATAAATGTCTACCAAAATCATGGGCACGAGGGTGACCTTAGGATTTTTCTCAAAAGCGGTAATAAATGCAGCCAGATTGGTGCTGATTTTTCCTTCTCTCTTTGGAAATACCATGATTCCCAAAAAAGCCACTATGAACGCTTCAGAACTGTGCTTTTTCCAGGTTTGGTAGCATCCCCCGTTGTT
>NW_025835709.1:0-4661 GCF_002878395.1 Capsicum annuum
AATACCCTCACACACACATGGCATATGCATAACTCCAACAGGATCATTATAGACTCTTAACCAAACAGTTATATGAATTCACTTTAAGCCAACAATCACCACATGAGTCATAAACTAGAACTTAGGTATCTCAACAGTAAAGATTTATCACATGCTTATATTGTTATATGGCCCACTAGAATAAATTACATTCACTTGTTAGGTCCTACACATGACTTATTTTCTCTTAAGATGGTCATCATCCATCTATCATCGAGAAAAATACCTAACTATGACTAAAAAGCAGACTGACATATACATAGAAGCAAAATAAATGCACTAAACTAACATATACAAAGAGGCAAATAAATTCACTAAAGAGAAGAAAAAATAGTAAGCAATCTAGAAGCACTTCTAGCCACCCCACACTTTAAGTAAAATACTGTCCCCGGTGCAAATACATAAAAAAAAACCTGGCTAGTAGGGCTTTGCTTCCACATCTGGGGTTATGCCACCTATGTCAGAATTGTCATCAAAGTCTTCCTAACTAGATTCTGCTTCCATTTTGAAATCCATCAGTCGACGATCCTCATCTGTTGGTGCATCATCATTTGATGGCTTCTCAAAATTAGTCCTCATTCCACACATAACTCTAACATGCTAATTAAGTGGATAGTCATAATCCAGCTAACGTAGCTCTATAGCAGTAAGTACACGGCCTCCACTCATCATAGTAAGCTTCATCATGCCATAAATATGGAGGAAAAACATCTCGTGCGTATTATTCTACAGTGCTAAGAATTATGCCTTGGATGGCATCTGGATCCTTCACCTTTGTGACATCCACTCTCTTTGGGTTCTGAGGAAACTTGTGATCCATTGGATTATCCTCAATATTTTCCTTTTTTAAGATAGCGGTCAGCAAGCTTCCAAAACTGAATGGTGTCTTTTTGTGCATCCTTGCTTTATGCATAAAAGCTCGTATAACTGTACCAATATTTATAGGAACATCAGTCATCAAAGCATACACTAGACATACCCGATCGTAAGAGACTTTGGTGAACTACTTTCTCAAAATTAAGCAAGCATTGACTATCCTTAGCCAGATACATGCTTCCCTATTCAGAAAAGCATATGGGAAGGTTTTGTAGTGGCCTTTGTCTTTGTGATAGAACCACTGAGCCATAGACCTTGAACCACACAAGGTATGCCTAATGTCTCTATAGGGAGGCTTGCTGTATAGTTCCTTCAACCTGGAGTGGTCCACATTCGGAGTACCCAAGTAAGAGTTAAAAAACTCGGCTATCAGATGTAGGATCTGCCCTCAGATCTTCACTTGACTCCCGCTGGTGTTTGGGGACCAATTAGTATAATATCCCCGAGTCTAATCCTAATTTCACTCACCCATGTCTTGGAAAATAAAGTTTAAGTTTTAGTTAAGTGATCCTCGCCTAAATATGAGGGCAGTGCCTCGCCAAACTCTCCCTTTGAATAAGCTATAGTGGCAAGTATCTCGTTACTTTGTTATCCTTCTACCACTCCCAACCCTCCTCCTGTAATACCTATTTAATGCCAAAAGTCCATCGAGGCCCTTGAAGAGAGGAAGAGTTAGATTTCTCCTTTCGTGCTCTTTTCTGTCCCTTCTGAGATATGGATGCTTTGTATTTTCCTGTGCTTCCTTTGGGAGCCATATCACCTAGTGCATCATATATTTATGTTAGCCACATAGAATAAAGCTTAACTATAATTAAGAGGTGGGTAGTGAAATCACCACCCCACATTCTATCTGTTATCATAAACTAATTATGTAGTGTTGTCGGGTACTCAGACTTCGCCGACATACACTTTGACCTCAGGAACCAACATTATTCACAACATTATTAGCACATTTGTAACTCACATGGAGGATTTTATATTTATTTTTCAATTCACAATTTCACTCTATAAACACCTCAAATTCCATAACAAATTATAATTCAAATTTACACACGGCATAACACAGAATTGTTGCACAAAATCAACCTATTAGCTCCACCCATTTCACTAATCTTATTTCAATTAAACCATTCTTGGACAAAATTACGCCTTACAACTTCAACATATCATAATACACAAACATCATCACCTTCCCACACTTTTTATCCATCATGTTCAACAAAATAAGATGTTAAATAATGGTTAGCCAACTACCATGTTAGTTGTGAATAATTCACTCACATGTAAAAGCTCAAAGTACTACAAAATAATGCCTTAAGGATTCAACACCTCAACACCCACAAGACACCATGACTTACTCAAAACAACCAACAACATTTTCAGAGGGAAAATTAAGATCCACAACAATGATGGTTTCCACAATAATGGTGTTCATCTTTCCCAAAATTTTCAAAACCTTACTTTTAAAAAGTTATGGTAAGAATTTAATACATAATCCTCAAGAAATCAATTAACTATAACATAACGTCACAATAACTAAGGATTAAGAAAGTAACACTTACCTTGAAGATGGAAAATTGAGGGAAAAAGGGGAAAATTCTGGGAATTATTATGCAAAGAATAATCTTGATGGACAAAGAGGATGTTGAGAGCACAATTTTGTATGGCTTAGGGGTGAAATAAGGTTGAATTTGGGTATTTAGGGTGTGGGTTCTATATAAAGAATGAAATTCAGGTTGGGTTGACCCAATTTAAAGTTGGACAAAATATTAAAGTTGGAGTGGTGTGTGGCGCAATGTGTATCGCTTAAGTGAAAGTAGGCACCGCAAAAGACTTTGCCTAATTAGACAATGAGTGTGTGCGCCACTTTGTGTATCGCACAAGTATAAGTAGGCGTTCCATAACTTATCGCTAACATAGACTTAGGCGTCACACAAGGAACTGCCTAATGGAGCTTGGGCACCGCATATGTTACGCCTAGCTAAGGCAGTAGGTATTGGCGGTAGTATAGGAGCCGTACAAGGGATATCCAAAAGGGTCTTGGGTGCAGCACAACTTATCGCCTAAATTTACCTAGGCACCACACAAGGTAACGCTTATGTGAGACAGTGGGCTTAGGCTATGTCTTAGGCGACGCCTTTTCCATGGCCTATGTAAACTTGGGTGCCGCACACCCTATAGTACACTTAAACATGGATGCCATCCACCCCATTCTTTATATAAGGCATTCAAAAAGGTCCATACAGTGGAACTTTTGAATTTAGATTAACATAATTTGAGTCACGAATCATGACTCGAGCCTTAACATTTAACCACTCTAACTTACCAGTAATGTTCCCGTTACTCCTAAACTTACCACCTTTGATATGGCTCACTTTCAACCGAGTTTAGAACCTACCACCTCTTTAGTGCTTTAAACACCTACACTTAATAAAAAATAATTAAAAATAATTGGAAGGGTGGGTTGCCTCCCACCAAGTGTTGTAGTTTTGGTTGTGGCTCTACTCTTATTTTTGTATTTTTATTTAAAATAATAAAATAAAAATAAAATCATGGGTTGCCTCCCATGTAGCGCCTGATTGAACAGCGTGGTACGACTCAGTTATCTCGATTACTCAGACTTCATCAAGATAGATAGTATCAATACTTCTTATCGAGTCTATTGGACCGATATACAGTTTCACATATTTTGCATTTATCTTGAAGATACTTCTGCCTTTATTTTTAAGCTCCACTACTCTAGATTAGAAGACTTGACTCACTTTAAATAGGACAGACCATTTGCATTTGAGCTTACCTGGAAATAGTTTGAGTCTGGAGTTGAACAGAAGCACCAAGTCACCTTTCTGGAAATCCTGCTTTTCAATTTTGCTGTCGTGGTACTTCTTCATTCTTTCCTTGTATAGATAAGCCCAATCATAAGCTATGAGAGAGAACTCGTCCATCTCATTCAGCTGCCCTAGTCTAATATTTTTTGCCTCATTCCAATTCAAGTTAAGCCACTTCAGTGCCCACAATACTTTATGCTCTAGCTCAATCGGCAAATGACACGCCTTATCATAAACCAATTGGTATGGCGACATACCAATAGGTTTCGTGAAAGCTATGTGATATGCCCATACAACATTGTCCATCTTCCTAGACCAATCCTTCCTGCTAGCATTTACAGTCTTGGCAAGGATACTTTGATTTCCCGATTAAAGATTTCTACCTGCCCACTAGTTTGCGGGTGGTATGGTGTAGCCACTTTATGCTGCTTAACTCCATTCTTTTCCAAGGTATCTCTAAATATTTTGTTGTAAACGTGTGATCCTCCAACGTTGATGATGGTACGTAGTACCCCAAAGCGAGAGAAGATGTTTTTCCTCAAGAATGCAACAACTCTCTTCCCTTCATTATCTGCTAGAGCCACTACCTCGACCTATTTTGACACGTAGTCAACGACCACTAATATGTACTTCATCCTAAATGAGCTCACGAAGGACCCCAAGAAATCGATGCCCCAGACGTCAAATAATTCTACCTCCAGCAGTTTAGACATTGTCATCTCATGGTTCTTTGAGATGGACCCTTGCCTTTGATATTAGTCACACCTCTTCACGAACTCGTAGGTATCTTTGAAAAAAGAGGGCCAATAGTAGCCACTATGAAGCACTTTTCTTGCAGTCCGATCACCTGCATGGGAAGCATGACTCGCTTCTTGCATACTCAACATATCTACTTCTGGGATGCACCGTCTGATAATA
>NW_025835710.1:0-1532 GCF_002878395.1 Capsicum annuum
AACTCAGTCCCCGGTATGTCGGTCCCTTCAGAATTCTTTGTCGCTTCGACAAGGTAGCTTATGAGCTTGAGTTGCCTTCAGATCTAGCCTCAGTCCATCCAGTCTTCTATGTCTCTTTGCTAAAGAAGTGCATAGGTGACCAGCAGTTGTTGTCCCTATTCAGAGCATCAACATTCAGAACAGCCTCTCTTATGAAGAGATTCCAGTCAAATTCTTAGATTATCAGACTCGCAGATTAAGGAATAAAAAAGTCCCTCTAGTCAAGGTTCTTTGGAGAAATCAGTCTCATGAGGGAGCTACTTGGGAAGCAGAAGCAGATATGCGTACCAAGTATCCTCACCTCTTCCCCGCTAATTCAGATCAATCTCAAGGTAACAGTTCTCCTTAATCTTATTCAGTTTCACATTCATGTTTCCAGTATAAACTTGGTACCTATTAACCGTTTCATACTCAGTCATGCATTCATGTGTCAGTTGTCCGTGCATTAGATATGCACGAGTTCAGTATGTTTAGCATGTCAGTCATGAGATTAAGTTTTAGTTCTTCATGTTCAGTTCAGGTTCTATTGTCTTGTATCCCATCTCAATAAATTCTCATTCGAGGATGAATGTTCCCAAGGGGGAGATATTGCAATACCCCACATGTTTCTAAGCTAGGAAATGAATAAGTGTTCCTACGTATGAAATCTCCTATCCTGTGATTCATACTTGAGTAAATGACTTACCATGAATATCCTAGTGATAGGACAGCTTATGATGCATTAAGCATGTTCATATGAGTCACTTAAGGTAATACAAGCTAAGAGTTTTTTGAATCCATCAAGTTTTAGTGTTCGATTTTGTAAAGGTCATCTTTGAATGAGTATAAATTGATGTTAATGTGGTATTTTGGCTGATTTAGACCCACCAAATTATAGCTAATCAAATTAGCTTTCCAATGATACCAATTTCACCTTAATCCAATACCCGAATGAAAAGTTATGCCCATTTTCGTGAGAGACAGTAAGCATAGACGATTGGTTAGGCGCTACCCAACCCAAGCATAGGCGATTAGTTTGGCACCGCCCAACCCAAGCATAGGCGATCACTTGGGCGCCGCCTAAGTCAATTCCAGGTGTCAAAAACACTCCGTTTTGAGTTATTTTAAAGGTAATTAAGTCTTTAAATACTCCTTACACGTCCCTAAACTTATACCCTATGAAATATATAGCTTCTAATCATATTACAACCCTATTATCATCTCAAAGCTCATCATCCGAGAGAACTAAAAGAGAAAAACAACTAGGGTTGCATAACTATGCTTGAAGATCCAATTTCAAGGAAATTCCTCCGTCAATCATCAAGAATCTTTCATCCTAAGGTATGCGTGTGTTGATTTATGGATGCCTTTCATCCATAAAGCTCAAAAACCCTCTTTTTCATTATAAAGTATGATTTCTATATTGTTGGGTGTTGATGATCATGTTATTGATATTGGGTGATACCCAAGATGGAATCTTTATATGTTTTTATGAATTCATGATATCATATGAG
>NW_025835711.1:0-1588 GCF_002878395.1 Capsicum annuum
GGACTCCATGTAGCTCATATGGTTTATGTCGGTTATAGGATCTCCAAGTGTGTGTGTGTTTCCTTGTGTCTATGGTGAATGGTGAAGTGATTTGAAAGTGGAATTGTGAAACTTATTCTTTCAAAAGATTTAAATGATATTTACATTATTAGAATTGATATTCTTAATGAACTGAAAGTGATTGACAAATTATATGATGACTCATATGTGTTATTGTACTTATTTCTTCCTCTCATGATTATGATGATTTTCTTTGGACTATGTAAGTCTTTCATACATCCTGCATATTTCTTATTAATTTTTATGATGATGATGTTTATACAACTGCATACACCCCCATATACTCAATTTCTTTCCATGGTATTGACCCACATCTTCGGATGTGGGCTGCATTTTCTCGGAATATAGGTTCAGGTGCTCAGTTCCAGGTTCGACAGTGATTCTTTGAACACGCTGTTCTACATCCTCTGTTGTGGTGAGTCCTCATTTTCCGAGGACGTGATGTCTAATGTTGGTTTCACGAAATTGTGTACATTTGATAACTGAGTATGAGTCAGTTGCAGCATGTCTCAATGGCTCGCTGGTTTTATTGATTTTCTTAGAGGCTTGTCAGACTAGTATAGATGTTGGGAGTTGACTAATAAGTCGTATTTTGTTATCTTTCTGAAATTCTTTTATTCTTGGATGATTATTACTTTATTGATATTTGAGAGTTATTTATTGAAACCCCGTTGATTTGTGTTGAACTGAATGAAAATGCCTCAAAGGGATAGCTTGGGGCTACTCGTAGCCTCAAGCACCGTGTGACACTTCGGGGCCCATTTTTTAGGGTGTTACAAACTTGGTATCAAAGCTTAAGGTTTTAAGGTGTCCTAGGGAGTCTAAAAAGCCGCGTTAAGTAGAGTCTTGATCATCGGTGTGTAGCGTGCCACATCTATGAGCAAGAGGCTACAAGACGTTTTACGAAAAAGTGTAATTCTTTCTTTCAGAAGTCTATCGTGCTTAAAGTATCTCTCTCTGCTATTGATTCATGCTCTCCTCTTTTAAAAATATGCCTCCACATCGAGCGAGAAGAAATAATGATGGTCAGCAACCTCAACCCGCTGAGCCATTGATCTTCATAGAGTCTTGTTGGTTGATCTGGTTGAGTTAGACATGGTAGATTTTGATGTGATTCTGGGTATGGACTGGCTCTATTCTTCTTATGTCTCTATTGATTGTCGGACCCGAGTGGTCAAGTTTTAGTTTCCGGGTGCATCCGTGTTTAAGTGGTCTGGGAATTCTGTGTCACCCAAGAGTTATTTTATATCTTACCTCAAAGCTAGAAAGCTTATTTCCAAGGGGTGTATTTACCATTTGGTTAGAGTCAAAGACACTAAGTCTGAGACTCCAACTCTCCAGTCTGTTAACATCGTCAATGAGTTTTCTGATGTCTTTCCGGATGATCTCCCAGGGATACCTCATGATAGAGAGATAGAGTTTGGGATTGATCTTCTTCCCGATACTCAGCCCATTTCTATTCCTCCTTACTGTATGGCCCCTGCAGAACTTAAGGAGTTGAAAGAGCAACTCAAAGATCTACTAGATA
>NW_025835712.1:0-1080 GCF_002878395.1 Capsicum annuum
TTCTGGGTGAATGATAGTATGGTCAATGAGTGTAGGTCTGTGATGTTTAATAGTGACATGACTTCAGCCAAGCTTATGACTCATGCTCAGCAGATAGAGGAGGAAACTATTAAGATGATGAAAAAGCAAAATAAGAGAGCAAGGATAGGTAGTTTCAACTTTGCTCAGCCTAAGTCAGAAGGTAGGAACCGCTCTTAGTTTCATCCTAAGTCATCAGTTCCAGCTCCTTCTTCAGCTAGTGCTCCAACTCTTAAGTTCAGGGATGGTAATAGAGATAGGGCGCCAGGCTCTAAGTCTCAGGGTAGTGTCAGCAACGCCCGAACTAATCCCCTTTGTCAGACTTGTGGTAAGAATCATAAGGGCGCTTGCAGAGTTGGTAGCGATGCCTGTTTCTTAGGGTCAGCAAAACTAGGCCACAGAGTTAGAGATTTTCCCCAGTTAGGTTATCAGGGTCAGCAAAACCATTTCTCAGCTTAGCCCGGTTGCCCTCAGCAGCAGGGTACCACCTCTAGTGCCACTAATGGGCAACACCCAAACAGACTTTATGCTCTTCAGTCCTGGCAAGATCAGGAAAATTCTTCTGATGTAGTTACTGGTATGTAACATATCTTTCATATACGTCTTTACGCTTTTCTAGATCCAGGAGCTTTTTTATCTTTTGTTACTCCTTACATAGCAGTTGATTTCGGAGTCAGTCTTAAAATTCTAGCAGAGCCCTTCTCAGTCTTTACCCCAGTGGGTAAAACTATCATGGCTTGAAAGGTATACAAGAACTGTTCGTTTATGACATCTCAGAAAGTCACTTTAGTATATCTAGTCAAATTAGAGATGACTGATTTTGATGTCATTCTTGGAATGGATTGATTTTATTCCTTCTATGCCACAGTTGACTACAGAAATAGAGTAGTCCAGTTTTATTTTTTGAATGAACCCGTCCTAGTGTAGAGGGGTAGTACATCGATTTTCAGAGGTCAGCTTGATTCCTAACTTTGGGCAAGGAAAATGATATCTAAGGGATGTGTCTATTATCTTATTCATGTTAAAGACTCTAGCTCTGAAAATGCCAGCCTTGAATCAGTC
>NW_025835713.1:0-1143 GCF_002878395.1 Capsicum annuum
GCGATTGGTTAGGCGCCGCCCAACCAAACATAGGCGATTGGTTAGGCGCCACCTAACCTAGCTTAGTAAATCACTTGGGTGCCGCCTAAGTCAGTTCCAGGTGCCAAAAACACTCCGTTTTGAGTTATTTTAAGGGTAATTAAGTCTTTTAACACTCCTTACAAGCCCCTAAACTTAACCCTACGAAATATATAGCTTCTAAACATATTACAACCCTATTAACTTCTCAAAGCTCATCATCCAAGAGCACTAAAAGAGAAAAACAACTAGGGTTTCAAAATTAAGCTTGAAGATCTAATTTCAAGGAAATTCCTCCGTCAATCATCAAGAATCTACCTTCGAAGGTATGCGTGAGTTGATTTATGGACTCCTTTCGTCCATGAAGCTCAAGAACTATCTTCTAAATTATGTATTATGATGTTTATGATGTTCGTGGTTGATGTTCATGTGGTTGGAGTTTGATGATGCCTAAGATGGTATCTTTGTATGTTTTGTGTGAGGATAGAGTGGTATTAAATGTATAAACATGTAAAATTGGTGGTTGAATGTTTGAAATCTTGATGAATCCACGTATGCCTAAGATGTGCATGTAAAGTGTTTGTGAAAATACCTAAGGGAATAGAAATCATGCTTTTATGACATAATAAGTCCTAAATGACTATTCCATGTTCTAAGTTTATGTTCAACATAATCCCCATGCTATTGTCTTAAATTGAAGATGTTGTATGAGATGCTCATGATATTGTTGTGATATGGAATGACCATGTTATTGAAGCCATGCAAGTATATACATGTTGTGTGCATTCCCGATCATGTGATAGTTTGTTGAGAATCATTCTTATTATGAAATCTTACTTATGATATTGTGAATTATGGACTCTACTCTTATGATCAAGTCAGTCATATGTGTCAGTTTCCTTCCATCGAGTCTTAGGGGTACTTGTACCCGAAAACTATAGTTGTGTGCCTATAGCTAGTGTCATGTTTCAATACATCCTCAGTCAAGCTATGTTCCATAGATTTCAGTTAGTCATGTGACTCAGGAAAGACCCAGAAATCTCATGAAAACTCAGTACTCAGTAAGATCGGCAATCTTATGACTTAGATAGATATCAAATGTTAGTAGTGTTCCATTAGTCCAAG
>NW_025835714.1:0-2679 GCF_002878395.1 Capsicum annuum
ATTCATGCGCAAGAAAGACGGTTCTCTCAGGATATGTATTGATTACCATCAACTCAACAAGGTCACAGTCAAGAACAGATATCCTCTTCCCAGGATTGATGATCTATTTGACCAAGTTTAGGGTGCCAGTTACTTCTCAAAGATAGACCTTAGATTGGGCTATCATCAGCTTAGAGTTAGAAAATATGACATTTCGAAGATAGCTTTCCGTACTCGGTATAGTCTCTTCAAATTTTTAGTCATACCATTTGGTCTTACCAATGCCCCTACAGCTTTTATGGATTTGATGAACCGTATGTTCAAGAAGAACTTGGACATGTTTGTCATAGTATTCATAGATGATATTCTGGTCTATTCTCGCACAGAGCGTGATCATGCAGACCATCTCAAGATTGTTCTTCAGACTCTCAGGGATCACAAATTATTCAATAAGTTCAGCAAGTGCAAATTTTGGCTAAGATCAGTAGCATTCCTTGTTAATATTGTTTTTGGTAATGGAATTAGAGTAGATCCTCAGAAAATTGAGGCAGTAAGAAATTATCCCATACCCATATCTCCATTAGATATTAGGAGTTTCTTTGGTTTGGATGGCTATTACAAACAGTTTGTCGAGGGATTTTATTCTATTTCATCTCCTATGTCCAGATTGACTCAGAAGAAGATTAAGTTTCAGTGATCAGATTCATACGAGAAGAGCTTTCAAGAGTTGAAGACTCGACTCACCTCTACTCGAGTTCTACCTATTCCAGATGGTTCAAACGGTTTTGTAGTCTATTGTGATGCATCCAGAGTGGGTTTAGGTTTTGTCCTCATGCAGCATGGTAAGGTCATAGCCTACACCTCTAGACAGTTAATGCCACATGATAAGAATTATGCTACTCATGATCTTGAGTTAGCAGCGGTAGTTTTTGCCTTGAAGATTTGGAGGCATTATCTCTATGGAGTTCGTGTAGATGTCATTACAGACCATAAAAGACTCCAGTATGTCTTTTCCCAGAAATATCTCAATCTTCGCCAGAGAAGGTAGTTAGAGCTCTTGAAGGATTACGACATGAGTGTTATTTATCATCCAGGTAATTCCAATTTTCTGACCGACGCTCTAAGTAGACTCTCTATGGGTAGTATTTCTCATGTTGAGGATAGTAACAAAAGGATGGCTCAGGAGATCCATCAGCTTGCCAAACTAGGCATTCGCTTAGTCGATTCTTCAAAGGGTGGTGTATGTGTTCATAGTAGTTCAGAGTCATCTCTAGTTTCTGAGGTGAAAGAGAAACAAAATAGGTATCCTAGCCTTGTCAAGCTCAAAGAGTCAATTAAGAATCAGAAATGTAAGGTTTTCTCCCAAAGGTGAGATGGTGTTCTTCGTTGTCCGGTTCGTCTATGTGTTCTAGGTGTAGATAAATTGAGGTAGTGAATACTTGCAGAAGCACATGGTGCGCGATACTCTATTCATCCAGGGGCCACTAAGATGTACCACGACATGCGGAAGATCTATTGGTGGAGTGGGATGAAGAGAGATATTGTAGAGTTTGTGGCTAAGTGCTCTACATGTCAGTAGGTTAAGATAAAGCATCAGAAACCTAGTGGTTCCATGTAAGAGTTCACCATTCCTACTTGGAAGTGGGAAGAAGTTAACATGGACTTCGTGACAGGTTTGCCTAGAACTCGTCATCAGCATAATTCTGTCTGGGTCATTATAGATAGAATGACCAAGTTAGCTCATTTCCTTCCTATTCGTACTTCTTATTCTGCCGAGGATTATGCCAAACTCTATATAAGGGAGTTAGTCAAGTTACACGATGTTCCACTATCTATTATCTCAGACAGAGGTACCCAGTTCACTTCTACTTTTGGAAAGCATTCCAAAAGGGTCTCGGTACCCAAGTCCATTTCAGCACAGTATTTCATCCTCAGACAGATAGTCAATTAGAGAGGACTATTTAGACTCTTGAAGATATGCTAAGGGAGTGTGCAATTGACTTCAAGGGATGTTGGGACAACCACTTGCCTTTGATTGAGTTTGCATACAAAAATAATTATCATTCTAGTATTCAGATAGCTTCATTTGAAGCTCTCTATGGTAGGAGATATAGATCTCTGATTGGTTGGTTTGAAGTTAGTGAGGCCTCAGTCATAGGTCCTGACTTAGTAGTCGACACCTTAGAGAAATTTCAGTTAATCAGAGAGAGACTCTCGGCTGCTTAGAGCCGACAGAAATCCTATGCAGATGTTCGTAGAAAGGATCTCGAGTTCAAGGTCAATGACTATGTCTATCTTAAGATCTCTCCCATGAATGGAGTAAAGAGGTTCGGCAAAAAAGTGAAACTCAGTCCCCGATATGTCGATCCCTTCAGAATTCTTTGTCGCTTCGGCAAGGTAGCTTATGAGCTTGAGTTTTCTTTAGATCTAGCCTCAGTCCATCCAGTCTTCCATGTCTCTTTGCTGAAGAAGTGCATAGGTGACCCTACATTTTTTATCCACATTCAGAGCATCAATATTCAGAACAGCCTCTCCTATGAAGAGATTCCAGTCAAAATCTTAGATTATCAGACTCGTAGATTTAGGAACAAAGAAGTCCCTCTAGTCAAGGTTGTTTGGCTAAATTAGTCTCATGAGGGACCTACTTGGGAATAGAAATAGATATGCGTACCAAGTATCCTCACCTATTCCCCACCAATT
>NW_025835715.1:0-1956 GCF_002878395.1 Capsicum annuum
TAACAAACCAGTAACAGACTGACAGTTGTGTCTTTCTCTCTTTTCTTTAGAGAATTTTGGTCATCTTCCACCCCTATATATACCCACAAACATAGGATTTGAGTCATTTAGCAGCAAAATATACTCCCTTTTGGCAAAGTCTCTCAAGAACAAACACCCTCAATTCCAAAATAAGAATCAAGATCCCTCTAAATTCAACCGTAGGAACTTAAAAATAATTTGAGATTCGGAATCCCCATTGCGAGAGCTACAAGTAGAACCTATCAATCTTACGTATAGAATTCCGGAAGCAAGAGTTCATCCGGATTCATAAACTTGAGGTATGCAAGTGTTGATTTTTGGGTTCCTTCCACCCAAAAAGCTCAAGAACCCTTTTTCCTAAATTTAAAGATTTTATTTTTATGAGTTTTATGATTTATGTGGTATGAAATTTGTGTTCTTGATGTTGTTGAAGTTAAATTTATGTTGTGATGATAAATACTCAAGTTTAGACCCTAGTATGTGTTGATTTTATTGTGTTCATGATAAAGTCTATTTTTAGAAGCATGTAAAATTATGTAATTTTGTTAATTGGTGTGATAAATTGTTGTAAGGCTAAAATGAGTAAAGCCTGATGTTTTTATATGCTAAATGACGTTGGAAATAAGTGTATTTTTCATGTATGTTGAAATCTTTGGGTGATGAATTGATTGATGGAGTCATAATATTTATAAGTAATAATTGTTGAATAACAAAAGCATGCTCCCTACATGTTTGATAAAATGCCTATATGAAGAAAATAGTACCATTGTAGTATTTTAAGTATAAAATCCATGATGCTTATGATAAATCCTTCAAGATTAGTTGATTTCATGGATTTTATATTGGATCTAAGTTAGACATTAATTATGATGTAAGATTGAGTTTAATTCCATGATTTACCTCAAGATTCATAAAAATTAATTAGTTGTTGTATGATTTATGTAACTACAAGTTGGATGAAGAATCCATGAGTCAATTTAAGTGTATTCATGATTATATTGTTGATTTGATTTATAACCCATGACTAAGTGTATGATTTATGTGAAATTAATAATTATTATATATGTAGTACTATGTGAACTCATATTAAAGCTTTGAGATGGTGAACTTGGTGTTGGAATTGTGATATTAAGTATTGATTAGTATTATGATTAAATACTATGCCTTCCAAGTATTTAATGAATGGTTGTGTGAATTAAACAAGATAAATTATATCATGTAAACATGTGTACTAGTTCATGCCATTCAAGTGTTTGATAAAGTGCTCATGTAAAGAAAATAGTGTCATTATAATATGTTGACAAGAAATTCCCAAGCTATGTATAAGCTAAGCATGCCAAGTGTTTGTTAAAAAGATTTAGTGAATGGATGGTAACATGTTAGATGAAATCCTTAATTGTATATACTTTAAAGGATGATATATATTTATTGCAAGATTTCGTGGGATAAATTATGAAATATTGGCATGTATTCCCTATGCAAATACATTTTAGTATTTCTAAGTGTTTAAAGTGATGTTTTATTGAGTATGTGGTGAATCTATTACTACAATGTGGATTTCCTTGTTGAATAATTCATGAGACGATAGCATGTCTTTATATAAAAATTTACATATTAAATATTCCCAAGTGCTTGAAGTGATACATCCTTTATCATATTGCAAATGATAGACTACTGTGATGACTTTGATGTGATGTTGGTCCTATATTCAAGAGTGGTGTCCTGTTAGTTTCCTTCCATCGAGTCTTAGGGGTACTTGTATCCAGAAAAAAATATAGCTATGTGCCTAAAGCCGAGTCAATCTCAAGATAATCTCAGTCATGCTATGATCAGTAGAACTCAGTCAGTGACTGAACAGTAAGAAAACTCAGTAATCTCAGCACTCAGTCTAGTCAAGCCTAGTACTCAATTCAGATATCAGCAGTATTAAGTATC
>NW_025835716.1:0-1091 GCF_002878395.1 Capsicum annuum
CAAAAGAAAGATTTTCTTGAATGTCAGCACTCACAGAGGAATCCACTACCATAACATCGCTAATATGCTTTCTAAGCATGGAGACATGGAATATTGGATGAATAGAGGACAACTCGGAATGCAACTCGACCTTATAAGCTACCTTACCAACACGGCTAAGAATTTTTTAAGGACCAACATAACGGGGACTAAGCTTCCTCTTCTTTTTGAATCTCTTCACCTCCCTCATGGGTGAAATTTTTCGATACATTAGGTCACCAACTTCAAACTCAAGGTCTCTCCTTCTAACATCCGCATATGACTTCTAACGAATCTGCGCAGTTTTCAACCTTTCCCTAATCAACTTAACTTTTTCCATAGCATCAATTATCGAATCAGGACCACTCACAGCCGCTTCACCCACCTCGAACCAACCTATGGGTGATCTACACTTCCTCTCATATAAGGCTTCAAACGGATCCATGCCAATACTAGAGTGGAAACTGTTATTGTAAGCAAACTCTATCAACGGTAAGTGATCATCCCAACTTCCCTTAGAGTCAAGTGCACAAGCTCTCAACATATCCTCTAAGGTCTGGATGGTCCGCTCAGCCTGACCATTGATATGCGGATGAAAAGTAGAACTCAAAATCACTTGGGTACCAAGATCCTTCTGAAAAGCTTTCCAAAATTGCCGAAGTGAACTGAGTACCCCTATCCGAAATAATAGACAAGGGAACTCCATGCAGTCTGACTAGCTCTCGGATATACAATCTAGCGTAATCCTCAATAGTATATGAAGTATGAACAGGCAAGAAATGACCAGACTTAGTCAACCTATCAACCACAACCCAAATGGAATCATGATGGCGCCGGGATGGAGGTAAACCAATCACAAAGACCATATTTGTCTCTTCCCATTTCCAGGTGGGAATACTAAACTCTTGCATCATACCACGAGGTCTTTGGTGTTCAACCTTAACCTGTTGGTATGTTGCACACTTAGCTACACACGCTGCTATATCTTTCTTCATGCCACTCCACCAATAGATTTCCCGCAAGTCTCGATACATCTTGGTGGCACCAGGATGAATAGAATATCGTGCCCCATG
>NW_025835717.1:0-1969 GCF_002878395.1 Capsicum annuum
ATCATAATCATGGGAGGATGAAATAAGTACAATAACATATGTGAGTCATCATATAATTTGTCAATCACTTTCAGTTCATCAAGAATATCAATTCTCATAATGTAAATATCATTTAAATCTTTTGAAAGAATAAATTTCACAATTCCACTTTCAAATCACTTCACCATTCACCATAGACACAAGGAAACACACACACACTGGGAGATCCTATAACTGACATAAACCAAGTGTGCTACAGGAATCTCATCAAAAGAAAGATTTTCTTGAATGTCAGCACTCACAGAGGAATCCACTACTACAGCATCACTAATATGCTTTCTAAGCATGGAGACATCGAATATTGGATGAACAGAGGATAACTCGAAAGGCAACTTGACCTCATAAGCTACCTTACCAACACGGCTATGAATTTTGTAAGGACCAACATAATGGAGACTAAGCTTCCCCTTCTTTTCGAATCTCTTCACCCCCCTCATGGGTGAAATTTTCAGATACACTAGGTCACCAAATTCAAACTCAAGGTCTTTCCTTCTAACATCTACATATGACTTCTGACGAATCTACGTCGTTTTCAACCTTTCCCTAATCAACTTAACTTTTTCCATAGCCTCAAATACCAAATCAGGACCACTCACAACCGCTTCACCAACCTCGAACCAACCTATGGTGATCTACACTTCCTCCCATATAAGGCTTTAAACGGATCCATGCCAATACTAGAGTGGAAACTATTATTGTAAGCAAACTCTATCAACGGTAAGTGATCATCCCAACTTCCCTTAAAGTCAAGTGCACAAGCTCTCAACATATCCTCTAAGGACTGGATGGTCCGCTCAGCTTGACCATCAGTCTACGGATGAAAACCAGAACTCAAAAGCACTTGGGTACCAAGACCCTTCTAAAAAGCTTTCCAAAATTTTAAAGTGAACTTACCCCTATCCGAAATGATAGACAAAGGAACTCCATGCTGTCTGACTAGCTCTCGGATATACAATCTAGCATAATCCTCAGCAGAATATGAAGTATGAACAGGTAAGAATTGAGCAGACTTAGTCAACCTATCAACCACAACCCAAATGGAATCATGATGGCGTCGGGAAGGAGGTAAACCAATTACAAAGTCCATATTTATCTCTTCCCACTTCCAGGTGGGAATACTAAACTCTTGCATCATACCACCAGGTCTTTGGTGTTCATCCTTAACCTATTGGCGTGTTGCACACTTAGCTACAAACGCTGCTATATCTTTCGTCATACCACTCCACCAATAGATTTCCCGCAAGTCTCAGTACATCTTGGTGGCACTAGGATGAATAAAATATCGCGCCCCGTGCGCTTCAGCCATAATCTTTTGTCTCAGATCATCAACATTCAAGACGCACAATCTACCCTACAATCTCAACACACCATCTCCCGCTTGGGAGAAAACCTCTACTTTTTGGTCCTTGACTGACTCCTTCAGTCTGACCAAACTAGCATCTAAGTATTGCTTTTCCTTTACAGTCGAAACCAAGGAGGATTCGAAACAACTCCGAACCCCTATACTACCTTCAACAGAGTTAAACAACCTAACCCCCAATCTAGCCAAACGATGTACATCATGAACCAACTCTTTCTTACCTTCTACCGCATGCGAAACACTATCCATGGACACTCTACTTAGGGAATCCACCACAACATTGGCCTTGCCTGAATGGTACAACACACTCATATCATAGTCTTTTAACAATTCTAACTATCGTCTCTGCCTAAGATTTAATTCTCTCTAGGTAAACACATACTGCAGACTCTTATGATCAGTGAAAACATCAACATAGACACCATACAAATAGTGTCTCCAGATTTTCAAAGCAAACACAACAGCAGCCAACTCAAGGTCATGGGTGGGGTAATTTTTCTCATGGGGTTTCAACTGTCTAGAAGCATAAGCTATCACCTTACCCTTCTGCATCAATACGCAACCCAACCC
>NW_025835718.1:0-1209 GCF_002878395.1 Capsicum annuum
CTCGTGTCTCTGAACCTATGGTGTAACATAAAAAAAAGCACCATAGCGTGAATGCGTCAGTACATATGTACCGAGTATACATGTGAGGTAGGCTATATGCAATGGTTCACATGCTTGAACAATACTAACTGACTGTCTAACATGAATGTGAGAATACATGCATAAATACGTAATTGTAACTGACAACGTGATTTCGTGATTTCTGAGTCTGTATACTGATAACGTGACATGCTAGTAACTGATATGACTGATAACATGAAGGACTATATCTAAATAATGCTGATAACATGGGTGACTATATCTGAGTATAACTAATAACGTGGGTGACTATAGCTGACAATCCTAAATCTGATGGAACTATCTGAGTTCCATATTGTATCTGAGTTGACTGTATTTGACAGTCCTGAAATCTAAAAAACTATCTGAGTTCTATTATTGAGACTGATTGACTGTACCTGACAGTCCTGATTCCGTAACATGAAACTGTAGGAAGTAGTATCTAACCGACATGACCCAAATATACTATAATAGCTGAGATGGGGTCCAATCTATGCCCTGATTGGAAGGGTGTCAATACCGCGCATCTGGTAAGGACAACATGTGTAACGCCCTAAAATCGGGTCCCAAGACGTCACAGGTGCTTAGGATCACAAGTGATCCCAAGATAACCCTTCTAATGGCATAACTCATAAGCAACTGAGCAAAAAGTATAAATCTATACAAATTTGTGAAAAATAACTCTTTTCTGAATATGATAGATACAAAAGTAATTTACAAGATTACAATTCTTCTTTTACAACAAAAACTGAAACAGAATACATCAACTTCTATTGACTGTCTATGAAGCCTCTACTAGTACTGACTGTAGGTAGCCGGGTCATGACTCCCTACTAACCCAACTCAATACGACTGAATAAAGAAAATACAACACTTCTCGAACTGTATAACTAACTCAAGCCCTTAAATCAAAAGGACTCATCACCTACTGACTGGATTCCACGAACTGACTGGATCTAAAGATGTACACTATACCTTGTACCTACATTCCAAGAAAATGTAGCCCACATACGAATATGTGGGTCAATACCATGGAAACGCACCGAGCATATGGGGGTGTAATGCATATATAAAATAATATCTTAATATCATCACAGTTTATAAAATTATGCATGCTGATATAAATGACTCACTTAGCTTGAATTAAAATCA
>NW_025835719.1:0-1004 GCF_002878395.1 Capsicum annuum
CGAACTCGGATAATCTTTAATGTCAAATCCCTATCAAAGTAAAAGTCGGCCAAATAGAGACAAACATCACGCATTGCAACCAATATGTTCTTGTAAGAAATAATCTTTGGAAAAAAATGCAGTAAGTTATACCAGACAAGTATTCAAGAATTTTATTTGCTTATAAGTACCACATAAAATAGTGTTGTTTTTCACATTTCGTTTATTTTCATTAGCATATCCACATATGATATTCAATCTTTCCCATGATTCTGACATCAGTGAGCATATTAAAACTAGAGAATTTCAATCCCCTTCCCCCTTTCTTTTCTTTAGAAAGTAACATCAATCCCTCTTTTCTTTTATTAACGTGCTCTATGATAAAAAAGACTCAAAAGTCACTTCGTACTGATTTACACCACTTTGGTTTAGGTCCTAGAGATTGTAATAGTTGAAAGCCAAAACAATTAAAGGAGCAAAGTTGAGCAATCAAACTTGACGTTTGGCATCCATATGGTGTTGTTTAATGGTGGTAGTTACTGTTTGACTACCATATAATGCCTTCAAAAGAAATAAAAATATGAGTAATCTGTTGCAACATATATGACTAATCTATTGCAACAGATTACTCATCTGTTGGATTTGTATTATAGTGTTGTAACATGAATCCAACATATGAGTCATTTGTTGCAACATATTAGTCATATGTTACAACAGATTACTCACTTGTTGCAATAAATGACTGATATATTAAATTCATGTTGCAGGTTCTATCCATTGTAGTAGTAGCAAATATACTAAATAAAAAATTCAACAATAATCATAATTATACTTACAAAATCACCTATGAAGTAATGTCCAAGTGATATACGAACAAAATTTGACCTAAAAAAATTCTAAAAATTTCAACAAAGGCACAACGAATAAGTGAAACACATGAAAAATTTCATGAAATAGGTAAAGAAGACAAAAATAGTGTATCATACATCAAATGCAAAAGGATCAAGGGGACAAACGTTTGAGTT
>NW_025835720.1:0-1633 GCF_002878395.1 Capsicum annuum
GACCAACAAAGGAGCCTCACGAGCATCGAGGGTAGAAATGATGTTCAGCAAGTCTAGAAAACTAACGTCAACAACAACTGCAATGAAAATAAGGAAATTAAGTGAAGACTGCAATTTCTGAATTTTAAATTTTATCACGTCTTCTTGTTTGTGTTTCTGATCAGGTCCACTGTCGTTGAACTGATTGGAACCACAAACGAGATTGAAAGAAAAATAGAGTATCATTGCTTCCTTAGCAATATGGTTATGATTGATTGTGTTTTCTTGCCTTGACATTCTTTCAACATTCCTTGAGAAGATCAGATGCTTGCTGTAGTATGTGAATCCCGATAGTTTTTAAACTTGCCTCTAACTTGTTGATTCTGTATTCAAGCTGGTCGTTACCATCTTCGAAGTTGGTAAGGAGTTCCTCATCTTTTGTGAGCTCGATCAGGAACACTACCTTCAAAGTTGTGGCATTCTAGAAGCTCTTCAGAACACTTTCTCTTTAGAAGCTTTAAAGGATACATGGAGGGTCGCTGTGTTTGTTTTTGGTCAAAATATGTTGATGCACGTTGAAGATGTGGTTCCAACAGTTGAACAACACACTTTTATCGAGCGTTGCTCCATACATATTGCTCAACCAATTTGATAAATTAGTAAGCATGGAGTTACGTAGCATGTGATTTAAACCGGCTCTACCAAGCCTATCAAACGTTACGTAACTCCAAGCTCATTACCCTATCAAAACAATATGCCCGAGTTAGTGCACATAGAAAAATGCCCAATCTGTCAGGTTTTTTGCTGATCACTCTTCTCCAATATAGATGACAAGATATCTGCTATGTAAAAGACTACACCATCTCCAGACATGATTGCCTGGGAACATGTCTGGTGACGGTATAGACTTTTCCATAGCAAATATCTTGTCATCTATATTGGAGAAGAGCAATTAGCAGAAAGGCTGAGAGATTGAGCTCGTTCGATTTGTGCACTAACTCGATCATATTTTCTTGATAGAGTAATGAGCTTAGAGTTCCATAACATTTGATAGGCTTAGTAGAGCCGGTTTAGATCACATGCTACGTAACTCCATGCTTACTAATTTATCAAATTAGTTGATCAAGATGCATGGAGCAACGCTAGATAAAAGTGTGTTGTTCAACTTTTGGGACCTCATCTTCAACGTGCATCAACACATTTTGACCTAAAACAAACACAGAGACCCTCTACGTATCCTTTAAGGCTTTTGAAGAAATTATTCTGAAGGGCTTCTAGAATGCCACAACTTTGAAGGTAGTGTTTCTGATCGAGCTCACAAGAGACGAGAAACTCTTTACCAACTTCGAAGAGGGCAACGACCAGCTTGAATACAGAATCAACAAGCTGGAGGCAAGCTTGAAAATCTCACATACTACAACAAGCATCTGATCTTCTCCAAGGAATGTTGAAAGCATGTCAAAGCAAGAAAACACAATCAATTATAACTATATTGCTAAGGAAGCAATGATACTCTATTTTCTTTTCAATCTCGTTTGCGGTTCCGATTAGGTCAACGACAGTGGACCTGATAGGAAATACAAATAAGAAGGCATGGGATGAAATTAAAAATTCAAAAATTTTTCACCTTCGCTTAGATTCCTTATTTTAACTG
>NW_025835721.1:0-1562 GCF_002878395.1 Capsicum annuum
ATATTTTAAGAGTCGAAAGGGTTTTATTATTTAAGTGACAAGAAAAATGAAAATTTGTTTTGGAAAAGGATTATTTGCATTTTTTATTCAGAGTCGCCACTTGGCATAATCCGATGTGCCAAGTCACCTTTGGAAAATCCTTTTCGAAACAGTTTGACTCTTAAACCGGTTTGCGAACAGAGATTCCGACTAAGGAATTCTGTTGACCGAGGGGAAGGTGTTAGGCACCCCTCGATCCCGTGGTTCGACCACGGTCGCTTGGTGGAGTGTATCGACTATTTTGGCATTATGAAATGTATAAACCACACAAAAGAACACAAAATAATCAAACAATAAACAAAATAGAACAGTCCAAAAACGTAAAAGTCCAGTCCAATTATATAGTCCGAAAAATAGAAAAAAATACAAAAATATAAATCCTAGTCTAAAACTAAATCTAAGCTCCACTGCCCTACCCGACGCCGCGGGCCTTCATCACGATCATTTTCCGCCAACATGATACGTCGGGGCATTCCCCGGTGAATAAATACAAATGATCTCGGGGCATTCTCCGGCTAAATAAATACATTTGAATCGAATGCGATGAAGTAGAAAACATTCAACACATACTCCATATTCGACATCCAACGGAACATTTATTTCTAAATTTTTGCCTACCCGAACCTACGATTGCCTACCCATTTGACTTATCATGATACTATCACGAAATTGATAATTAGCCGTGAAAGTAACAATAACGACGAATCGAAACAACAACAGATCAAAATTAATCCTAATTCACTTTAACAATTTTTAACTCGCGCCCCGAATTTCCTTTAAACCACATGATTAATGCATGTTTTGATTTTTCAATCACATCTCATAATCCGAAACCAACATCAAACACGACACAAACAACGAAGATTCAAACCAAACACACAACAAATAAATCATCCACACCAACAACATCAATAAAAAGTCAAAATAAATTAAGGATTTGGTTAGAAGAAATGGACCTTGATGAAACTAATCCTCGTCGATAATAAAGAAATCCGAAGACCAAAATACTCGATTGGAGAACCTCACAACGAACAAACCAAACTCGGTATTAAAATAATAATCGGACAGCTCCAAAACCAGTGAAGAAAAACTTTACTATACGAAACCCACAACCGAGAACGACAACACGATTCGATAAAGATGGCTCGAGATCCACTATCGACGATGAACCAAGAAATAAACGAAACCAAGATCAACCAACAAACAGCAGGAAACCAAAACCCAACGCAGATCGGGCTCCGGGGAGTTTCGGTGATGGAGAGACGGCGGCGGTTGACCGGCTATGATGACTGCCGTTCGGGGGTTGGGTGTTGATGGTGGAGGCAGTGCAGGTTGTTGTCGACGATGACTGTTGTCACCGAAGGGAGGGAAGGACGGCGGCGGGTGGTTGTTGACGGTGGCTGCAGATCTAGGCGGTGACGAGCTGCGGCCGGAGCTGGCCGATGTGCCGCGGCTGTAGGAGCTGGTCGGATTCTTGGGTTGGGAGATCGGGTTGGGTCCGGTCGGCGAACGTTGTTTGCCTG
>NW_025835722.1:0-3781 GCF_002878395.1 Capsicum annuum
ATATATGCAGATAGATTATATAGATTACGAATTAAAAAGTGAAGATAGTATATATGAAATTTCGGAGAATGAAACAGATAATGAAATAGATAGTGAATTAGATGAATCAAATGACCGAAGAAGATGTAAAAATGAACCAAATAACTGAAGAAGAAATAAAAATAATAACAAAGGAAGAATATTTAAATGAAAAAGAAAAAAATTAAAAAATAATATTTGATAATAATATATTTGACGAAATAAAAGGAAAAGAGTTAGACTGAAGTGTAGAGAAAATATTTAAAATACCAACAACAAAAAATATATTTAGTAGAAAAAAGGAAAAATACTACGTGGTAAGCCAAAAAGAACATGCAATGGACTGTAGATATGCAAAAGGAAGAGCTAGTATACCACTACTAACAAAAAAATAATTAATAAAGAAATAAACGATATAAAAAGTAAAGACCCAATAAAATATGTACACCTTAGAGGAACAGAGATATTAATAATAGAATGTTTTAGAGAAAGAATAGATACACTAATAGAATTATATTTAGCAGATGATAGAATTATAAAACCTATAGAAAAAAGTATAATAACTGCTATAAAAGGAAATTTAATATACCAAAAATTTAAATTTATAATAAGTACGAATTATTCAGTAGCAATAATAGATAAAAATATAGATAAATCATTAGCATTATATTGGAAAATATCAGGAATAGAAATAACCCCAGGAAGTAAAATATTTACAGCAATATGTAAAAATCTTTACGTATTAACAACAAAACATAAAATAACAGGAAAAAATTAATAAAATACAAATAGAAAGTCATTTTGAACAATCCGTAAAAACAATTGATAATAATAATTATAGCTACAAACATATAGACATAGAAGAAGATCTAGAAATAATAAATGATAGAATAAGTACATAAAAAAGAATAGCTCATGAAAAAGCAGAATCATCAAGCTCATAAAAAAGAACAAGTTATAAAACAACTTCAACAGTTAATTTAAACTAATATTACATAACAGGAACAATAAATGAAAAAGAATATTTAATACTCTTAAACACAGGACAAGAAGAAAATTATATAGCAACATATCAAGTAAAAAGTGAAGAAATAAAATCTAATAGTAATATATGCCCAGATCTACCAAGGAGTCTAATAAACATTAAAGATACGATAGAAAAGGAAATAATAATAGGAGTTAGAAAAATAAAAATAGAATTTGAAATAAAAGAAGGAATGCAAAAAACAGATAAAATATTAGGAATAAAATGGTTAGAACAAGTAAAACCGTACAATATAGAACTTACACAATTATCTATAACATATAATAAAGAGAAATTATTCATAAAAAGAACTTTGACATGACACGAAAATATATGTACTTGTAAAAATAACAGTAGAAGGATATTATAATAGGTATTATATACCTCTGATAGATATTGGAGCAGAAGCAAACTTATATAGATACAACTTTTTACCAGAAAATAAATGGGATAAATTAAAAACACCAATAGTAGTTAAAGGATTTACTAACGAAGGAAGATTAATTACATATAAAGCTAAAAATGTAAAAATACAGATATGTGATAAAATAATAATGATAGAAGAAATCTATAATTATGAACTAACATCAAAAGATATGCTTTTAGGAATGCCATTTTTAGATAAATTATACCCGCATATAATAACTAAAAAAGATTGGTGTTTTACAACACCATGTAAACAAAAAGTAAGAGGAAAATGAGTTATTAATAAAATAAGAAAGAAAACTGATTGGATAAAAGGAAGGGAAAAAATTACACAAAAGTTAAAAAATATAAAAAATACAGAAGACAAGTAGAACTAATTGTATTTTCGATAAATAAAAAAGAAATAACTATATTTTCAATAGATAAGGTAGAAATAATAATGAAAAGATTGAGACAATTATATAGTGAAGATCCATTAAAAGGATGAAAAAACATAAAACTACTATAAAAATTGAATTAATAGATAAAAATAGCATAATAACGTAAAAAGCATTAACATATAATTTTGACGATTTAATAGAATTTAAAATGCTTATAGATGAATTATTAGAAAGACAATATAGTAAAAAAAGTAATAGTAAAAATAATAATCCAGCATTTATAGTAAATAAACATAGTAAACAAAATAGAGAAAAAAGTAGAATGGTTATTGACTATAGAAATTTAAATGCAAAAACTATGACATACAATTATTCAATATCAAATAAGATATTAAAAATAAGACAAATACAAGGATATAACTACTGTATTTGACAGTAAATCAGGATTTTACCACTTAAAGTTAGATGAAGATTCTAAGGAATTAACCGCATTTACGGTACCACAAGGATTTTATGAATGGAACATATTACCATTTGGATATAAAAATGCATCAGGTAGATACCAACACTTTATGGATAGTTACTTTAAACAATTACCTAATTGTATAATATACATAGATGATATACTACTATATACAAAAACTAAAGAGGAATATTTAAAATTATTAGAACAATTTACAGATATAATAGAAAAATCAAAAATAAGTTTAAGTGAAAAGAAAAATCAAAAATAAGTTTAAGTGAAAAGAAAATCGAAATTATGAAAAACCAGATAGAGTTTTTAGGAATACAAATAGATAAAAGTGGAGAAAAAATGCAACAACATATAGTACAAAAAATAATAAATTCAAAAGAAAATTAGATACGAAAAAAAAATTACAATCATTTTTAGGATTAGTAAACCAAGTAAGATAATATATACCAATATTAGCAGAAAACCTAAAGCCTTTACAGAAAAAAATTTAAAAAGGATGTAGAATATAATTACAACGAAGAAGATAAAAAACAAGTTCAGAAAATAAAAATACTTTGTAAAGAGTTACCAAAATTACAATTCCTAGATGAAAATAAAAAAATTTACATATATAGTAGAAGTAGACGTAAGTGAATATAGTTATGGAGGAGTACTAAAATATAGATATGAAGAAGAAAAATTAGAACACCATTGTAGATACTACTCAGGTAAATTTATTGAAACAGAAATAAAATGAGAAATAAATAGAAAAGAATTATGTTTATTATATAAATGTTTATTAGCATTTGAACCATATATTGTATATAACAAATTTATTGTGAGAACAGATAATACCCAGGTTCGATGGTGGTTAACAAGAAAAATACAAAACTCAGTTACGACGAAGGAAATTCGGAGATTAGTATTGAATATATTAAATTTTAAATTTAAGATTGAAGTAATCAAGACTGACAAGAATGTTATTGCAGATTACATATCAAGACAAGGCTACTCAAACTAATTTATCAATGGCAGAAGCTGATGTCAACGATACCCAAACAAACTTAATATTATAAGTGTTTGAACAAATAAAGTTATTACAAGAACGAGTTATCACATTAACTACTGAAGTTACAGATGTAAAAGTGCAGGTTGAGCACTATAAAAAACAAGAAAAAGCTATTAGCAAAGATACTGTGCAGGAAGAGCACATTAAAAAATTAGACCTAGAAGGTGACGATGAGAAACACCTAAAAACTAAAATTATTAACGAAATTACAGTTACAGCTGCAGGCGCAGGAGATGTATCCAAATGAAAGAATATAGTCACTCAAAATAAACTTGAACCACCAAAGAAAAAGAATTATAACCTCAACCATATATTCTCAAAATCATATACACCAAATATACAAAAATCAGAGTCATCTATACATCCCCAGATACACACATATTTTGAATCACTCAATCAACAAAAACAGA
>NW_025835723.1:0-1447 GCF_002878395.1 Capsicum annuum
CCAAGTAGACTGATTTCGCTCAGTGCTTCTCTTCGGCAAATTGGAGTTATGAATGTGGTTTGTCCCATCGACATGTGCTTGCGTCAAAAATCCTAAGGGTTGGGAATCTTCTACTCCTGTCAAATTTTTGAGATAACGTCTTATGTGTTATTACAGGATGGATTTGTCCACCAAGTCTAGATTTCTGATGGTTGTCAAGGTGCCCAAAAAGTTAATCAAATGGTGGGAGATGTTTAACTATGTTGATCAGTAGAAACTGATTAAAATATTAGGTGATCTTACGGAAATTCTGCATGTTACCCCTCATCCAGATTTAATAGAGGCTTTGTTGACCTTTTGGGATCCAAGTAGTTTGGTGTTCAGGTTTGGGGAATGTGAAATGACTCCTACTTTGGCAGAAATATCCGGTTTGTTGCATTTCCCCTATATCGAGAAGGATATGATCCGGGCACGAAATCATACTAGCGTGAGATTTTTGCAGTCTTGTGGTTTGAAAAGTAAGGGTATCCGTTTGGGTTGTTTAAGTGACTCGTGGGTTTCCCTAGATTTTTTTTTCGCTATATTCGGGCCCACAGAAGGTTTTGATTACTTTTGGGATGAATTTCATGTGACTAAGGATAAGTTGGAGAGAAAGCATCTTGAAGTCTTCACCCTAGCTTTGTTAGGTACTTTAGTGTTTCCACTAGAAGAAAGACGAATTAATACCCGTTTACAATCTGTGGTGATGGCCCTATTTCATAAGGATCAAAACGACAAGGGCATTAATCAAAAGGGCAGGTTCACTCTCATACCCATGATCTTAACAGAAATATATAAGGCTTTAACCGAAGTGAAGGGGGGAAGGAGATTTTTCGAGGGCAGTAACCTGATATTGCAGTTATGGATGATGGAGCATTTGCATGCGCCGTCTTTAGTTAGACCAGATGTGGTAGATCGTTGTATTCCCAATCGAGTGAAAGCCATGGTCTCCGGGTTGCATTTGGATAAATTCTCGTTACCCGTGGGAGTCGAGGCTTGGATTGAATTTCTTGAATCAAGAACAGGGGATAACATTTTGTGGACTTATCTGTGGCTTCGACCAAAGATAGTATTGTTGGGTTGTCAGACGCAGCTCCCTTTAGTTATGTTAGGGCTCAATTACACCAGACCTACAGTCCTTTTAGGGTAATGCGCCAGTTGGGTAGGCTGCAGGACGTGCCACCAGCAGTGGATCTTCTGAAGGATGTTGAGTACTTCAAGGACCAAGCCTTAGGTGAGATCAAGTATGAACAGTTTTGGAAACATGCAACAAAGCTAGGTGTGGACACACTCAAAGAAAGTTTGGATAATCCGGGCTACACTCAAGGATATGGGGTTTGGCTTCAATCTATCCCTCAGGGTATCAGTCAATCCTTACCAGCGCAGCTTAGAGGGAGAATACAGGAAGAATGCATAGTAGACGACCATC
>NW_025835724.1:0-2134 GCF_002878395.1 Capsicum annuum
TTCTCCTTTTCCACTTTGCTAATAAATTTCTTAACATGCTATTTTTCAAATAATTCTACTATAAAATAACTATCGTGAACTTATTTGATCATATCATGATTGTCAGGAATTTATAAATTTAGCTATTCATAATCGTAAATAAATATACCTGTTCTGGTAGGTTTGATAATTCTGGGCTTTGTTTATCCATAGCTTTTCCTTGGAAATATATCTGTTTTTTATTAAATATTCAAAAGTTTTTTGTTTACAAAAGAGGAGACTTGCTTTCAACACATGCAAGTCTTGCCTCTGACTGAGCAAATGCTCTTCTATTTATAATCCTAAAGGAAACGTGTAACTTTTTACATCTTTACATTTGTCCTAACACGTTACCTATATACTATTTCTAGTCAAAAACTAATAAAAACCAATAATATTCCTATGTCTTTACATTTAATGGCAAGTGCCAAAAGTCAAAAAGCCTATCCTAAAATAGTAAAGCTATTAAATATTCAAATGATTTACGTATTGCATATTTCACAAAGTTAGCTTTTCCTTTATGTCGATTTCTTCACTTTGATGTTTTTGTCTCCTTATCTTTCCATTATTGCTCCATCTTCTTATCTTTTTGTCGTGTATCTTCCAGCTGTTGTTCTTATCTTATTGTTATTGTAGCATCACATCTGGAATAAAGTTGTATCTGCCACTACATCTGTTGCATATGTGGTCATCGTATCTTTGGCCAACCTGTTTACAGAATTGATCCATAGCTTCTTCTGAAATAATTCCTTTTGTAATAGATCTTATGACTGGTAACTCTTCTGGTTTTAGGATCATTATGACCCATTTTCTTATCTCTTCTCTGTCATTTTCTCTAATATTTTTACAAGTAGAGTAAACCAATAATTGATTTCTATTATAGTAAATCCAAACTGGGTTTTGATTTATATAATTATTTGCTAACTCAGTCAATATACTGCTAAGTCCAATAACTCTCTTGTTTTGACAAAAGTTCGGTATCTGATTTCTGATTATCTCTTCTTGTTCGCATATTTCTTCAAGGATAATATAGTCTCGTGTCATTCCTATCTTGAAAACAGTAATTGTCTTTTTTATTTCATCAAACAATATTTCTGCTGGTGCTGAGTAGAAACGGACATAGAATAACTGTCCCTTCGTAATTCTTTTATAATCCATAAATTTTTTGTGAATATCTGGAATTCTTGTTAACTTTTCTCCGGTAATTGTGTAAACTGTAGATAATAGTCCATAATAGTAACATGAAGAAATTAAGTTTGCATTGGTGCCAGGCAAAGCAATAAGTTTGTTACAGTTCTGACATTTTTGTGTAATATATCCTTGGTTTTGTTTTGCTAATTCTTCACTCTGGATAGGTTTTTTAATTAACAATTTTTGTAAGGTATAAATATTATCAATATATGTACAAGTGATATGGTTATAAGTCTACTTTTGTTGATTGAGTGATTCGGAATATGTGTATATCTGGGGAGGTATAGATGACTCTATTTTTTGTATATTTGGTGTATATGGTTTTGAGAATAACTGGTTGAGGTTATAATTCTTTTTCTTTGGTAGTTCAGGTTTATTTTGAGTGACTATATTCTTTCCCTTGGATACATCAGTTGCGCCTGCAACTATAATTGTAATTTCATTAGTAATTTGAGTTTTTAGGTGTTTCTCATCGTCACCTTCTAGGTCTAGTTTTTTAATGTGCTCTTCCTGCACAGTATCTTTGCTAATAGCTTCTTGTTTTTTATAGTGTTCAACCTGCACTTTTACATTTGTAACTTCAGTAGTTAATGTGATAACTCGTTTTTGCAATAACTTTATTTGTTCAAACACTTGTAATATTAAGTCTGTTTGGGTATCTTTCACATCAGCTTCTTCCATTGATAAATCAGTTTGAGTAGCTTTGTCTTGATATGTAACCTGCAATAACATTCTTGTCAGTCTTGATTACTTCAATCGTAAATGTAAAATTTAATATATTCAATACTAATCTCCAAATTTCCTTTGTCGTAACTGAGTTTTGTATTTTTCTTGTTAAACACCATCGAACCTGGGTATTATCTGCTCTCACAATAAATTTGTTATATACAATATATGGTTCAAAGGTTAATAAACATTTATATAA
>NW_025835725.1:0-1598 GCF_002878395.1 Capsicum annuum
CTTATTTTTACAAGATTGCTTTTAAAGTTTGGAAAACTACAAAAATAAAGTCATATTAAAATAAGTTTTTTTATTTATTTATTTTTATTACTTATTTATTTATAAAAAAAAAAAAAGAATTTTCAAAAAATATATTTGTTTTCTTCTTTTTAAATTTTAAATAAATAATCTAGTGATATTAATATTTCCTTAGTCATATCTCTAAAACTAACTACTTAACTTATCCATATTTTATTAGTTTTAAATAAATTTCATCATTTTTATTTTGTTTAAATTATTACTAAAAAAAATACTACTTGCTGCTGTAGATACTGTAAGCATTCACTATTTGCAATAGATTCTAACCTTTTTATAAAAAGATTTCAACTATATGTGTGCATGAACGTCCTCTATATGCAATGGATTTAGTCATAAATTCGACAAGGAACGCTCCTTTTTGTTGTACTGATTTTGAGATCGATGTACAAGTTGTGTTCATGCAAGGAACGAGGATTATCACGTTTGATTTTCGTTTCCCCCCTCCCCCCACGAAAGAATATTAGCAAATGATAAGACGAAGGAAACAAAAAAAAAAAGCAGGAATAAGTGTAAAAAGCTATTATGATCAACTCAAAAATCAATAAGGATTGTGGAGCAGTGGTAATGGTAAGTACTTCTCCATCTTCGGGGTCCTAAGGTATGAAGTCGTCTTTGTTAGGAAAGCTTTATCCTTAAATGTGTAACTTACCCGATCCCCACGACCACGTGAATGCGAATTTAATCGTTCTCAATACAAATACTGAACATGAAACTAGAAAAGAAGAATTCAAAAGTTCAATGAACACACACAAACACTTGAACAACTCGTGGTAACGCCGAAAAGTACTACTATCGGTAAGCCACACATCAATGCAGTTTTAAATAATTTAAAAATTCAAAGTAGGATGTAAGTAGCTTTTAGGCTGACAAATATTATGTATCCAACAGATTAATTTAAGCCGGACATAAGTCATTAAAGCGAGCGTGCTAGAACCACGAGACTCGAGGGGTGCCTAACACCTTCCCCTCGGTCAACAGAATTCCTTATCCGGATTTCTAGTTCGCAGATCGAAAGAATAAAAATTAAAAGAGTCATTTCCTTTTTGAATAGGGATTCAATAAGGTGACTTGGAACACCCAAACTCAATTCCAAGTGGCGACTCTGTAAATAAAATAATCCCTTTTCAAAACGTCACTTTAATTGGAAAGACCCATTTTCTCTAAAACCAACTCCCTAGCGGGGTCGGATGCGGTGAAAAACCGGGGGTGTGACAGAACTGATAAAACATATATGTGTATATGTTTATGTTTACATTATTATATTAAAGTGTGAAAGATTTTTAAAAAGTGATTTAAATTTTTACACTTTATTAAAAATCTCGGCAATAGATAAAATTATTTAATTTTAAATAATCAAACGTTACACGTGCGAGGTACGTATGATTAAACTAGTATATATATATATATATATATATATTTAAAATAAAGAAGTCGTAAAGAAATATTAAGAAGACTCGATGGAGTAGGATAAAAGCAGGAATAAGTATCAAAGAGACATGATAACACAAGATAAAATTAGC
>NW_025835726.1:0-2818 GCF_002878395.1 Capsicum annuum
CTACTTCTTCTTTGGACATTTATCTCTATCCCGACAACCCTGCTATTAAGCAATACTCTACTCAGAGAACCTACTCTTCTTACCCTGGCTATCCAAAAATTTTACATGTTTTTTATTTTCATCCTCCACCTGCTGCATATAAACAACCAACCTCAAAAAGTCAGTATCCTTGATTAGCAAAGTAGTTTTGATTTGAAGAATGAGATCCCGAGATATCCCAAAAGTGAACTTTCTCTTTCTCACCCTCATGTCATCCACAAAATCAGGAGCATACCTTGATAGATATTTTACCTTGCTCGTGATTCATAAATTCCTCCAACTTTGCTTTCCTCATCTCTTGAAGAAAGGATCCAGAAAAGCATTAGAAAAATAATCCCATAAGGACAACTCCTCCATAACACCTCTATCCCTATCCCACTCCCTGTACCATTAGTACTCAACATTCATGAGCTGAAAAACTTCAAAATTTACACCTTCCATATTTGTGACCTGCATCACCCTAAATATCTACTCCATTTATCCAACAAAACCTGAGGATCCTCCTCTACCTTCACACGAGTCAGAGTAGAAGGATTTATCTTCATAAACTGGTCAACCCTTCTAGCCTCAGTAGATAACCCATCAGACGCATCTCGCTCAGTATGAGCATCAACTAATTAATCAATAGTGCGAATAGATTGGAAAAATTTCACACTAATAACCTTTACCCAAAGGAGAACTAGTAGCAACCAGGGGAATTCAAGAATAATCAGGGATAGGAATTTGAGAACGAGTGCAAACTCTAAGAGTAGGACATACCCCATCAACATCATCCACAGATGGGACAAAAAAAGTTCTTTGTGTTCTAATTATTGAGGCATAATCTGAAATGCGAACAACCAAGGATTAGAGAATCATTCCAAGACTCAGATTCCAAGATTAAAAATAGATTACAAAGAAAGTGAAACATTCCTCAATATCCTAAAGCCTCTCTCTAATGAGTGTAGCATACTACACACCCCTAAAAGAGACTCTACTATACATGACTTTGTAGACTTCCAATTGGCCATAAACCTAAGGCTCTGATACCAACTTGACACGACAAGACATAGGGCCTTGTTGTAATGGGCGTCCCAAGTCCGATCGGGATTGAAGACCACCTTTGTGACCCAACTGAACATCCATCCGCCTACCCTGATAGAATAAATTTTGAGCATATAACAAGATAGTGTAATAACTCATATAAAGACTCTGGGATAAGATCACGATGTGACCGACCCAACCACGTCCAACCGTACCAAACTGACCATCCAACCATACCAAGCAAAACCAAAATAATAAAACCTACCATAACCAAATAAGTTTCATAAATAATAAAATATATACTCCCAAAATAAAAGAGGATGGAACAACCAACAATATAGTAAATTAGTATCAGATCCAATACCAATACCAATTCTTAGGTTGACACTAATACTGAAACCGCCCATTCTAACCTATAGTGGTTCTACAAAAGCCTCTAACCAAAAGAATGCATGAATCTGGTTGGGACATGCCCTTAACCATAGCCAAAACCAACATCCATAAATAATCCAAAGAATGAAATTACATTTATGAAATAGAGCTTTTTAGAAAGATAGAAGCCCATCACTTCAATCCAAAGTTGATCCCCAAATTTTCGAATGCTAATTAGGAGAAGTAAAATGGTTGGTTCCTTTATCGTGTGGGGATACAGTTGCCCAAAGATGGGTTAATGGGTGAATGCTAGCATGAACTTAGGATAAGAATAAAATAATGTCATTTAAGAAAACCAAGTAAAACCTTCCATATGCACACAACCCATACATATATAAATATAGAAATATAACCACACCGGCAAATAGAATCAGGTTTAACATGCATTAAAATTGTTTAACCTGGGTGTGTAAAGCTTAACAATCCTAAAACTACCCATGGGCTTTTTAGGTCCAGTGTAACCCCCTAAATGGTCCCTGAGATATGTAGCCACACGAACCGAAGATACCATAAGAGTTGGGGATTCCCATATACCCTTCACTATCCGTGATACATATGTATAGTTTACCTAAAGAATTCCCATGTACCTTATGAGTATCATATAAGGTCGTCATGACCTACCCTTTATGTTGGAAAACATGAGTTTCCAAGGTTCGTCTATTGGACTCCCACCTTTAAGGTTAGCTTTTACACCCCACCATTAATGCATAATTAAAATCATTTTTCAACTAAACCATTATTCCATTATTATTAACCAAGCCTATTTGTAATGATATCGTCATACTGACTATAACTTTCAAGTATTGTCCTTAGCCAAACCGTATAGTAGTCAAAGGATTCCCATGTAACCATAGACCATCTTATCTAATTTACTTGGGGGATTCCATATACCATACAAGCATCTATTACCATATTAACTTGGGGGATTGCCTTGTACCCCGCAAGAATGTTTATAAAGACAAATCATTCCAAAACTATTTAGACCATTCATATTATTTAGGATTCCATTACAAAGTTTAAACCATGCATAAGTTCCATTGAAAACCCAATATAATGGTGAAATAATTGTTATAGGCATTTTATCAAACATATTGGAGGCATAATATTCCAAAAATCAAAGCCAATTACCAACCAACCATTCCCATGCAAAAATTATCCAAAACCACCATTAATGTGTATAAAAGCATAACTAAAATATCGGAAAATCATAACCAAGAATTTATAACCAAAACCCCCAAATCAAATTTGAAAACCCAAAAGCATACAATATTTAAATCATAAAAACATTGTATAAACTCATTCCTTTAGTTGGAACTAACAATGA
>NW_025835727.1:0-1107 GCF_002878395.1 Capsicum annuum
AAATGAAGGGATAAGTATATGTAGAACCTGCTGTGTTGGTAAAAAATTCAATTCAACTTTAGAGGCTTGATATACTTCAAGATACACATTGTTGTTTATGCTAAACTCAGCATGTTGACTCCTATATTCTCCTTGTTTTATTGCCCATAGAATTCGAATTCGTTATTAATATACCGGTGCAACTTTGGTTAGTTGCTTCAAATGCATAAGCGTGGTAGTACCCTGACTGCTAACGTGTGTTGGATTGCAGGATACATTCCATTGAATGTGACAACAAGTCCTAATATTTAATTCATTGACAGGATCAGAAGTAGCCCCTGATGTCGACCTACCCACCGTTAGATTGGTGATTTCTGGTGAATCAATTGAGAGGCTATTTCTCTGGGGTCACTCTGCTTCTTCAGTGGATAACAAGAAGGTTCTCATATTTGGTGGCTTTGGAGGAATTGGAAGGCATGCACGAAGAAATGATTCATTGCTTCTTGATTTAGAATCTGGAAGGTTGGAGGTGATCGATGTTTTGGATGCCCCATGTCCACATCATCCGTGATTGGAAAGAAGGATTGGAGGTTTCCATTCCTCCCAAGGTGCTGAGTATATCATACATCACTGTATGCCTTCGACACACAAAACTTTGAATGGAGCGAAGTACAAGTTCAAGGGGATTCGCCATCAATGGCCGCATATGGGACTCAAATATTTGTATTTGGGGGATATGATGGGCATAAGGCTCTTGGGGACCTGTATAGTTTTGACGTGAAAACATGTATATGGAAGAAGGAAAAGATGATTGGAAGCATATTTCTATCAGTTCTATTGGTGAAGACCTGTTTGTTCGAAGTACAACAAATATTGTTGATAATGACCTAATAATGATTGGTGGTGGGGCAGCCTGTTATAAGATTGTTTTGAACTGTCAAATTTTCATGCATTTTCTACATCAACCTCTATAAAATGAATATAAGAATCATATTAATGACACTAAAGACATATAAAAAGTATGCTTATGAAATTGTTCTAATTTGTGTTATTATAGACGTACCTTCATAAACATCTACATTTTCATCCATATCATTATTTTCTGCACTTGTAATAAAGTATCATAAG
>NW_025835728.1:0-2309 GCF_002878395.1 Capsicum annuum
TTCACAAAAAATAAAATGCCACCAGTTTGAATGTAATTAATACAATGGAGCTGAACAGTCCTGCCTTTTGGCCTGACACATCCAGATTATATTATAGGTCCCTCAATCTTCATTCAACTATATTTATTTCTTGCATTTTCTCCTTTCGTGTGACATCTTCAACCACTTCTCTTCAAAGAGCATATTCCTTTCTCGTTGAGATAAGTTTTTTTCTGGAGTAAATTTACTAGTTGGTCGTATACGTTGTATTATATTGTGATTATTTTTCTTTACATTTGTCAATTCACGTGTCTTCTAGATATGGCTAATCCTTTTTCGGACATTGTTATTCTACGCGACACAGTGCGAAAACTTTAAAGGGAGGTTAATGACCTACAGAGCGAGTTGGCCGTTGTGAGGGCGACAATGTTCAGAGAGATGCAGAGGCTGATGAGAGCCCTGCTGCTGCGAGTTGATTGACCAGCTGTTATTAATGATGATGGTGATAATAATAATTAAAATTTATTTTTTCTTTTAGCGTATGTATTTTAATTTTTCTATATTGGATCTATACCTAATGTATTTTATTTTTCATTTAATGAAAAATTTACTTTTAGTCAGACTTTGGCGTTTTAATTCCTATTTAATTTTCATTCTATTTTCTTCTAATCTAATACATGTTAACATGTTGACGGTTGGAGGCAATGTTGAATCTAGTAGCACTAGCAATTTTGGCTTTTGAGTTCTTTCAACAGTTGAAACCGATTGGTCATTTGTTGGGTTTCAACAGATTATCCATCTATTTCGACAGATTTTCATCTGTTGGAGGAAATCATTCTAGTAGTTTGTGTAACTGTTGAGAATAATTGTGCTCTGCTGTATTATTTAAGTTCATGTTTTGCCTTACTTTATTGATGCACAAGTTATTTTTAAAAAAAAAGACATTTTATATATAATAAATGATAACATTAGGTTCATAATAATGAGTTAAATGTATAAAAGTCCACAACAAACAAACAAACAAACAAACAACAACACGAGTTTCTGCAATTACAACGATCATAGTGGATTATGATTCGGGCATGTAGTTCTTTTGTGGCCAGCGCACTTATATATGGACCACTTGTTTCTTCTTGATGAAAATGATTCTCCAACTCCACGTCTTCTTTTATATGGCTTTTTTCCCGGTTTGATAGTGTTCGGGTCAATATATGGAGGAGGTATTAATCTCCCCATAAGCTCTACTGGAACAACCTAAGATTCTTCAGGAGGCACCGAAGTAATATGTCCATTATATGCCATTTCATATTTTTTTACCGAATAATATTAAGAGGAGTGCTCGTAAACTTCAGGTCCATATTTATGGCCGTGTTGAGCTCGAAGGGCTACCATAGCATGTGGACAAGGTATTTTATCTAAGTCAAAAACTCTACACGTACAAGATATTGTTTGAAGATCTATCGTGGCAGCATCACCATGACCGATGATACGAAATTTGAAATCTACTATTTTATGAG
Organism: Capsicum annuum; assembly: GCF_002878395.1. Lineage (NCBI taxonomy): Eukaryota > Viridiplantae > Streptophyta > Magnoliopsida > Solanales > Solanaceae > Capsicum > Capsicum annuum. Next base: position 1,497 of record NW_025835728.1, read on the forward strand.
AGAATAACCTATTCCCCAAACTGATGTTCGTTGATATTTACTTTTCGATTTCGAGAACAAATCGGGTTTTTTTTTGGGCACTTAACTGCACACGCCTTTTGTTAAAAAAATCGCTATATTTCTTGCTTATTTTTTCAAACATAGCCTTGATGGGAAATTTTCTTTCATCGCCAAACAATGAATTCACCGATTCAGCTATGTTTGATGTCATAATATTGTACCTATAGAAAAGAATCACTTGGTACGACATCAAACTAAACTTGTAAATCAAACAAGACATTAAATTCATAAGAATGTACCTATTTACTGGACAGAATGCCCGGCTCCATCTCTCGAAACCGACACGTGCAAGAAATTCTGCTACCTTGGGATTCACATTCGCTATTTGATTGAAATGGTCTAAGAACTCCTCTCTACTATATGCTTTAGCTGCTCTATAAAAAAAGGGTGATGACCCTTTCGTTGTGATAGTTGTTTCGAATGTTCTCTCCAAGATGCCTGATGCAACAACCAAAATAAGCTGAAGTAACGAAAAGTGAACCCATCTTTGGAATACTTGGATGCCTATCCGATACAAAACACAACTCTTTGGTATCTTCGACGCAGCGCCGTAGTTGTTCAAAAAAAATCCATAAGAGGCATCACATTCCTTGTCCGCTACACAAAAAGCGACAAGAAAGATGTGATTCTCCGTATCTTGCGCCACCGTCGCTAGTAGAACACCATTATACATGCTCCTCAAGAAGGTATCGTCGATGGCTATGCGTTTTCTCAAATGTCGAAAACCTTGAATCCAAGCACCATAGGATACAA
>NW_025835729.1:0-1107 GCF_002878395.1 Capsicum annuum
TTAACATATACATGTGTATATGTTAAATATACACTTCTATAGAAGATATATGCACAAATATACAAAACATATGCTACTTAATATAATAAATTAAAAATATTTGGTAGTAAATTAATAATATATTAGAAGTAAGTTTTTAATTTAAAGTAGAAAACTAGAAATTCAATTTAAAATTTTAAATCGTTAAATGAAAAAAAATAAAAAGCAAGGACTAAGGAGTGAATGAATTTGGGGAATTTTATTGCAAAATGATCCAAAATTTATAATTTACATGAATGAAAAATCTATAAATTATGCATCATTTTTCAACTCATTCATGTTAATATTAATGGGAACTTGCATAGGATAGTCGAAGTCAATAGGGGTAAAACCATGCATTGGACTTGATTCTGCTGAGTTCTCCCGTGAAGTCATAATTTCTTCAAGTTTCAACTCGTCACTCGGCTCCGGTTCCATTCCTTGGTTTCTTCTTTCCACTCTAATCCAATCTCTTAGGCAAACTAGAACATTCATTGGATTGCTTCTCAATGAGTGTCGGTTGTCTCCAAGTTGCTGTCGTCCCTGATTAAAGGCGCTCTCTGATGCAACGGTTGACATTGGAACATTCAAGATATCTCCAGCTAATATTGAAAGCACAGGATATTGTGTTTCATTACTCCTCCACCAATCTAACATGTTGATCCGTTGTCTGCGATCCTCTGGTGCCGTCCGAAGATAATATTTCAGCTCTTTCCGATAAGTTGATGTGTAAGTTCTCTCATCAACACTGTTCCAACAATTTAAATCATAAAACGAATCAGAAAAATCACTATGTGCCGGCCTTTTAGAAGATGATGGCTCCTCGGGAGGATGAGGAGCGACAGTTGAAGTGATATTTGTAGCTATGGCTAAATCAAATAAATCAGCATAGTGATTATATAATTTTTCTATGTAATCCTTTGCATCAGCCGTAGCCGTCCACAAATCAGGTTGTACTTATTCAGAATCATGGTTAGTATTTATTTCTAAGTTAGTATAAATAAGAGTACTAAAGTGACACATATTATTATATTTTATGCACGGATTTAGCATAGCACCAACCAAGTAAATAGGGGGAATCGGGAAAAA
>NW_025835730.1:0-2495 GCF_002878395.1 Capsicum annuum
AGTCGAATTATGATAAAAGTAAACCGTAGCTAATTTGGGTTATGTATATGGAAAGCAAGCATAACAGATTTGCAATTGAGGAATAGTTAACTGATTGATTTGGACCATTTAGCTCAAATAACTGAAGGAAGAAAGAACATTTTCACAAAGAGGAGTTGTTAGCTTATTACTATATTCTATTAAGTGCTTCTTGTTGAATTCTTCCTTGGTTATTTGTATTCACATAACATCTTTTAGTGAATGATCATTTTCGAGCTTTTCCTTGTTTATTATATTCAGAGTATATTAGTGTATTTTGGTTAATGAACTTATTGATGCATGAGAACCAAGATGCTTATGATTATTTTAACTTTTCTTTTTTAGGTAGGGATTTTATCGCACCCTGTAAATGTAGGGATACATCAAAGTATGTTCACCGAGAATGCCTTGATCAGTGGCGTGCTGTTAAGGTATGTTTTCAGATTGTTTGTTCCTCAGAAGTTTAAGCGTTATTACCTCTTGGCTTTGCTAACTTGGGGCTTATGTTGCCCGGACTCTTCAAAAAAGCTGTCGGGTGCTTGTTGGATCCTCTAAAAATACTGCATTATTTAGGATCCGACACGAGCGCAGCAACATTTCTTGGAGAGTACGAGCAACATCGCCTGAAACTTATTAGACATGCATTGATGCTTTAAACAGTATGATCGGAACCAAATTGTATGTATTTATACTTGTATATTTTAAATAGCTTTGAGATGGACGTGCTTACATGCTGTCATTTGTTGTATGTGCATACTGTCTCCAACGCTAGAGCGAGCCTACAATCAGTTATTATTTTTTGTATCATTATAGGCAAATGCTGCAACTGTTGGCGAATTACTTCTTACTTAGTACTTGTAAGCTTTATTTATCAAATTGAAACCGCTCCCTAAAGTTTGTCTTGTTACAGGAAGGATTTGCATTTTCCCATTGTACGACCTCCAAGGCTCCCTTTTACTTGAGAGTTAATGATCTTCAAAGAAAATGGTGAACCTTAAAGTTTCGGTTCTTTGTGACCAGAGACATTTTGTTCGTCTTTCTTGCAGTTCAGCTTGTACGTGAGTGACCCTGTTTACAATTTTATAATTCATTCTAGGTATTATCGTAGGTAGTGCTGTGGGAAGTATCTTTAATGGATCCCTTTCTGTTTTGCAGGTTATAGCTTTACTGGGTTATTTAGTATATAAGATTGATACACACTAGAGATTTTGGCTTCGTTTGCATTGGGGGTTTGGTAGTGAACTGGGCTTCTATTACATATGCGGTAAAACATATTCATTTGCAGTAGTTATCAACTTTATTTATTTATGTATATCAAACTGTTGTTTTGGCTCCTTTGTGGTAGGCTTATTTTTTGTTATACCTATTGTGCCTTGTTCTTATATTATGTCCTTCTCCTTTCGGAAACAACCTCTCTACCTTACCTATGAAGTAGTGGTATGAACTGCGTACAATTTACCCTCCCCAGACCCCACTTTGTGGGAATATATTGGATTTGTTAGCAATTTTCTCTTTCACAGTTCTTTGTTATTACTGTATTTGCATCTTATGTCTTTAGGTGAGGTCTTGGACTTCTGTGCGGAGGGTATAATACTTAAACTTATTGATTGGATGATTGTTGCTTCTGGGGGTGCTTATGATACAAAAAATGTAAGTCTCGTGTTTCAAGAAGCTCATTTATTCACTTTATTATGTTAGGTACTTTATTTTTTTGGTTTATTAGTAAGAATGATTTCCTTATCTTTTAAATGCAGTTGTTGTTCAGAAACATTATGAACCTAAAACTTTTGTAATTATTTTTCCTTCTTTGTTTTCTACGAAGCTTCAGGAGTGCATAGGATCAACTGTTATTGCTATGGGACCAGAGAAACTGTTTGCGCTGTACCCATCTCCCTGAATACGAAGGATTACTCTTTGTCAAACAGTTGGTTGATTTCTGTTTTAAATAAATATGTATGTGGATCATCACTTCGGTTCTTTATGAAGCATGTGGTGCCACTTGCTGTGTCCTTCGAACAGGCATCATCAAAAGGTAGGCATATGTTGTTGTGATTTTGTATGTTTGACTCAGTGGTACAATCTAATACTTTACAAATAAGCATGGTTATAGGATAAATAGTAACTCTTTCTATGGCAATTAAATAGCGAAGTATCATTATCTATTCTCTGATTGAGAACAGTGGAGTCGGGATAAACCTCAGTTTCCTGTTTTAGACTTGAGAGTTGCATCCAAAAAGTTGCTTTACCTACATCTGGAATTAATTTGTTCTTTTTGCCAGTTAAAAAATCAGTATTTGGAGAAGAACTGTAGGCTTATGCCCGTGGGTGTTGGGGACTATTACCTGCCTTTTGTCACTGTCCATCTGATGTTCACAAGAAGGCCCAAGCTTTGACTACACTTTTGATTCCTTTTCTAAAGGAGAGCTCCTTTATGCTCGAGAATATTTCTGCAGCTTTGCAGGTTCAGTCCAGAGTCT
>NW_025835731.1:0-1538 GCF_002878395.1 Capsicum annuum
CATGTCAACAGGTTAAGAATGAGCATTAGAAACCTAGTGGGTCCATACAGGAGTTTAGTAATCCCACCTAGAAATGGGATGAGGTGAACATGGACTTTATGATGGGTTTTCCTTGTACTCATTGTTAGCACGATTTAATTTGGGTCATTTTAGACAAGATGACCAAATCAACTCATTTTATACCAATCTATACCTCTTATTCAGCCGAGAATTATGCCAAGCTCTATGTTAGAGAGTTGGCTAGATTTTATGGTGTTCCATTATCCATTATTTCAGATAGAGGTACGTAGAAGCCTTCCAAAAGGGTCTTGGTACCCAAGTTCATCTCAGTACAACCTTTCACCCCCAGATAGATGGTCAGGCAGAGAGGACCATTTAGACTTTAGAAAATATGTTGTGAGCATGTGCGATTGACTTTAAAGGTAGTTGGGATGACCACTTGCCTTTAATTGAGTTCATGTACAACAACAACTATCATTCCAGTATTCAGACGACCCCATTTCAGGCGCTTTATGGTAAAAGGTGCAGGTCTCCCATCAGTTCATTTGAAGTGGGTGAGGCTGCAGTGGTAGGGCCTAATTTGGTATGTGATACCTTAGAGAAAGTTTGGTTGATCAGAGAAAGGCTTAAGACAGCTCAGAGTCGGCAGAAATCATACATAGATATGCATAGAAAGGATCTTGAGTGCAAGATTGGTGATTATGTGTACTTAAAAATATCTTCTATGAAAGAAGTGAGGAGGTTTGGAAAAAAAGGAAAGCTCAGTACTCGATATGTCTGTCCTTATCGAATTCTTAGCTGTTTTGGAAAGGTAGCTTACAATCTTGAGTTACCTTTAGACTTAGCTTCAGTACATCTAGTGTTCCATGTATCCTTTCTTAAGAAACTCGTAGGTGACCCAGCAGCCGTAGTCCCTATAGAGGGTATAGATATTCAGAATAGCCTCTTTTACGAAGAGATTCCAGTCGAAATCCTTGATTTTTAGATCCATAAACTGAGGAATAAAGAAATCCATCTAGTCAAAGTTCTTTGGAGGAATTAGTCTATTGAGGGAGCTACTTGGGAAGCAAAAGAAGATATGCGGACAAGGTATCCTCACCTATTCTCCACAAACTCAGATTCAGCCTAAGCTAACAGTTCTTTTTAAACTTACTCAGTTTCATGCTCAGATTTCCTTTATAAGTTTGGTATCTATTTCCATTGCTTATCCAGTCATACATTCATGAGTCAGTTCCATCAGATATTCATGCATCATATATGTATGTTCAGTATAAGAGACTCAGCTTATCAGCAATTCCAGTCATGTATTCATGCATCAAATATGCATACTTAGTATGGAATTTCAGTATGTCAGTAATGTCAGTCATGAAATCATATTTCAGTTGTGCATGATTGGTACATGAATTTAGTCTATCAGTAGTCTTATTATTCTCAGCTAAGTTATCCTCATTCGAGAATGAATATTTCCAAGGGGGATATATTGTAAAAACCCGCAAAATCCTTAGCTCAACTCAGTCCTTTAAAGCTTGTTAAGGGGT
>NW_025835732.1:0-1207 GCF_002878395.1 Capsicum annuum
AGGTGGTGGTCCTTCTGGACGATGGCATCTCAGGCCCGTCACTATGGGAAACTCTTGCAAGCCAAAACAAATAGGCATGCCATAGTAGTTAATCCAGATTTCATCCATCTTATTTTTGCCCCCTCCTCTGAATCTTTATCATCCCCCGTATACTTGATCCTGGGCTTGAGAAGACCATATACCATCGTCATAGGGAAACGGACACGGGTAGAGGTGTCCTCAGGCAACTCAAGAAAGTATCCAAAGCAACTCTTCTTAAAAATTCTGCCTATGTTTTCGTTCTTCATAATTTTCATAAAATGTTCAAAAAATTTTCCCATCTGAAATTTACGTACAATTTGACCAGTTAGTTGTTTTCCTTCTGGGTCATTTATCGGCATCGCAACTTGAAGCCTGTCAATACTAAAAGTTTTGACAGGATCATGCTGGGATGTCGATATTAACTCACGCCCCGTCGGTGATTCATTATCATCATGTTGATGATCATCCTCTTTCTCTTTCTGACTCTTCAATTCCCCCTCTTTCTCATTTTTATTTTCTTTATCACCATCTACGGACCCTTGTCCACCTCCCTCAGTGTTGTTTTTACATCTCTCCTCAACTTTACTTTTTCCTAACTAAGATTGTTCAGGAAGCTCCTTCGAATCCCTCTGTACTGTGGCTTTTTTTTAGTGGTCAGACGTTGATCCACTTTCGCTTTCTTTTCTTTTGGGAGACATGTTTTACCTACAGACAAAGAAAAATAAAAATTACATTACAGTTGATGTATGCATAGATTTTAAAAAATACATTACAAACACCACGAATACCGACACACCAACAGCCACCACCACAAACACCACCAACCAATGCCAACAAACAAACAAACATCATGAATACCGACACCACCACAAACACCACCGGTGCCACTACGACGACCACAAACACCACCACCACCACCACCACCACCAACACCATCCAACTATACCACGATAGTCAACGGAACACTACGACGGAAACTAGGGATTTCTTGAGTTCTTCCTATGATTTTACCATCAAAACTCAAAATTGTAAACCTATTCTCGAAGATGATACAGATAAAAGTTTTATTTTTCATCATTAACTTAAAATCCTTTATTTTTTAGAAAAAAAACAAATATAGAGCTCTTCTCAAACTCTATTGCCTACGAAGACAAACAAAACAACTGATACAAGCAAGAATGATGTC
>NW_025835733.1:0-2137 GCF_002878395.1 Capsicum annuum
CCCTTGTCTACCTCTCTCAATGTTGTTTTCGCATCTCTCCTCAACTTCACTTTTCCCTGACTGAGATTGTTCAGGAAGCTCCTCTGAATCCCCGGTACTGTAGCCTTTTTTTAGTCGTCAGACGTTGATCCACTTTTACTTTCTTTTCTTTTGGGAGACATGTTTTACCTATAGACAAAGAAAAACCAAAATTACATTATAGTTGATGTATTCATAGATTTTAAAAAATATATTACAAACACCATGAATACCAATACACCAACAGCCACCACCAACTAATGCCAACAAACAAACAAACACCATGAATACCGATACCACCACAAACACCACCAACCAATGCCACCACCGGTGCCACCACGATGACCACAAACACCACCACCACCACCAACACCATCCAACTATACCACGATAGTTAATGGAACACTGCGATGGAAACTAGGGATTTCTCGAGTTCTTCCTACAATTTTACCATCAAAACTCAAAATTGTAAACCCATTCTCAAAGATAATACAACTAAAAGTTTTATTTTTCATCATTAACTTAAAAGCCCTTATTTTTAAAAAAAAAACAAATATAGAGCTCTTCTCGAACTCTTTTACCTACGAAGACAAAGAAAACGACTGATACAAGCAAGAATGAAGTAAAAAATAACACCGATGTAGTCAGAAATAAGAAGAAAAGCGATCTGTTATGGAGGGTTAAGCAAATTTGTTGAGTAGTTGTTGTCTGTACTATATTATTGAGTAAGAATAAGAGAGAAAGAGACAGACCTCAAGATTTAAAATGATGAAATATTTTGTATGGGTTGATTTGTATTTTGAAAAAGAATAATAAGTAGTTTTAAAAATGTTAATTTGGTCCGAAATGATCTTAATTACTTTTAAAATCATAAAATATATGCGTAATTTTTAACCCTCTCATCATGCAATTGCCGAAGGGGTAATTCAATTGAAATTGTATAAAAACAATTGAAGTTGTAGTTGACCGAGTACTCTAGGAGGGGACCCTGAGAAAACTCACCCCTGGTCCTAGTTTAATTAATTTAGGTACTATTAGTCTAACATATGAACTCAATTGAAATTGTAAAAAAACAAATGTTCAATATATTGCATCAGATTTCTCATCTGTTGTAAATTATCAAGCAGATTAGGTAACAACAGATTATGAATCTGATGTAAATTATCAAACAGATTAAGTCATTTATTGCTACAGATTACCCATCTGTTGTAAATTATCAAATGGATTGTCATATGTCACAACAGATTACCCATATATTGTAAATTATCAAATAGGCACTGCAATCTATTGTGGCTGACCCTATAAGTACTCACCCCTAGTCCTAGATTAATCGATAGTTTACCCTATGAGAACTCACCCCTAGTCCTAGATTATTCAATTAAGGTATTAGTACCATAGTCCTAGATTAATCAATTAAGGTGTTAGTCTAACATATCAGGTAGTAAATCGACGGCCCTGTCGGGATAAACTCAGTACCGTTTCATTATGCAATAGACAGAAGACTCAATTGAAGTTGTAGTTGACCCTATGAGAACTCACCTCTAGTCCTAGACTATTCAATTAAGGTATTAGTACCCTAGTCCTAAATTAATCAATTAAGGTATTAGTCTAACATATGAGGTAGTAAGAATCGATTCGGCTTAGAGTGATCGATCGACGACTCTGTCGGGAGGAACGTAGTACCGTCTCATTATGCAATTGTCAAAAGACTCAATTGAAGTTGTAGTTGACCCTATGAGAACTCACCCCTAGTTCCAGACTATTTAATTAAGGTATTAGTACCCTACTCCTAGATTAATCAATTAAGGTATTAGTCTAGCATATGAGGTAGAAAGAATTGGTTTGGCTTAGAGTGATCGATCGATGACTCTATCGGGAGAAACGCAGTACCGTCTCATTATGCTATTGCCAAAAGACTCAATTAAATTTGTAGTTAACCCTATGAGAACTCACCCTTAGTCCCAGACTATTCAATTAAGGTATTAGTACCCTAGTCCTATATTAATCAATTAAGGTATTAGTCTAACATATGAGGTAGTAAGAATCGATTCGACTCAGAGTGATCGATTGCTGACTCTGGTCGGGAGAAATGCAGTACCGTCTCATCATGCAATTGCCA
>NW_025835734.1:0-1686 GCF_002878395.1 Capsicum annuum
GAGATAGGAGATAAAATGACTCTTGGGAGATACCGAACTCCCAGACCACTCAAAAACTGGCTCATCAGGGAACTAAAACTTGACCACATGGGTACAACAGTCTATAGATGCATAACAAGAATAAAGCCAATCCATACCATGAATAAGGTCAAAATCCACCATGTCTAACTCTATCAAATTAGCAAGAATAACTCTATGAAGAATAGTATCGGGACAATCTCTATACACTTATTTAGCAACAACTGAATCCCCTACTGGTGTGGAGACTAGGAAAGGCTCAGGAATCTTTTTGGGACTCATTTTGAAACTCACAGCCACAAGTGGGGTTACATAGGAGAGACTTGAACCGAGCTCCAAAAACACATAAACATCAAAACAAAAGATGTGGTGCATACTAGTAACAACATTGCGAGAGTTCTTCTGCTTTGGACGGGATGGTAAGGCGTAGAATCTGTTCTGGCGCTGACTGTCAGCAGTGCTAAGTAAAACACCCTGAATAGGGGTGGGACGAGGGATAGGAGATGTTGTACTAGTAGTGTCTGCTTGAGGTCGGGCATCTCTGATCCCCTGCCTAGCATACGGATAATCTCTAAGTCTGTGGCCCAACTTGCCATAACCAAAACAACCCCTCAAATTTGTGAAACTCTCACCGAGATGTTCCCTACCACACTTAGCATAAAGAGGATAATGGATCCTATTACCAACACTATTCTGTGACCTAGACATAAAAGAACTGTGACCTTACTCCTTCCTACCTCTAGGCATGAGAGCACTAGCTGATGAACGCACTGGAATAGATGAATGTCTCTAAAACTGAGGGTAGCTTCCTCTATGAACCTAGGCTAACTATACTCATGCTGCTCAGATCTAGCCCTCTTGTTACCCCTCACTCTATTTCTCTCTTAAATCTTATCTGCATCGATCTGTTGCGCATGCATCATCAACCTAGATAGATCCATTTCCTTATGCAGTGCCACAGTCCTACACTCTTTTAGCACCAAACCAGAAACACCTGTCACAAACTTACTCATACTAGCTCGGGTGTCAAAAATCAAATCAGGAGCATACTTGTCCAACTGGTTGAACTTCAAGAAATACTCCTTCACATTCATGGAGCCTTGTCTCAAGTTTATAAACTCCTCAATCTTTACTTTCCTCATCTCAAGCGAAAAGAACTTGTCCATGAATGCATCTTGGAACACCTTCGAAGTCATAGGAGCAGCATCCTTACCTCTACCCGTCCTCCATGATACAACACAGTTATAAGCTAGGTCCTTCAACCTGTAAGATGCCAACTTGTAACGCCTCGAAAGATAGGTCCCAGAGCGTCACATGGTGCTTGAGGCTATGAGTAGCCCTAAGCTAACCCTTTGAGCCATTTTTATTCAGTTCAACACAAATCAACAGGGTTTCTATAAATAACCCTCAAATATTAACACAGTAATCATCATCCAAGAATAAAATAATTTTAGAAAGATAACAAAATACGACTTATTAGTCAACTCCCAACATCTATACTAGTCTGACAAGCCTCTAAGAAAAAATCAATAAAACCAGCGAGCCATTGAGAGATGCCCCAACTGACTTATACTCAGTTATCAAATGTAAATAATTCCATGAAACCAACATCAGACATCACGTCCTCGGAACATGAGGACTCACCACAACAGAAGATGTAGAACAGCA
>NW_025835735.1:0-3290 GCF_002878395.1 Capsicum annuum
GGGGGCGGAGGCATGGTGAGGATCGTGTGCGGTGTTCGATGTCAGCGCCGTGCCATTTTGAGCTACAAGTAGAATCTAAGGATTCCGGTTTAGAGAGTTGATAATGATGGTACCTTATGTATGCTTACCAAATTTGGGGTCATTTGGAGTCCGTTTGGATAGGGGCTTGACTTGGCCAAAGTCCAGTGGCATTGTCGTAATTTGCTGATTGGTCCGAAGGCCATAACTCATTCCATGTGTATGGGAATGGGGTGAAACTTCATGGAGGTGTGAAGGAAGTCAAGAGAAAGGAGTAGGAACAAACGACACCCAATTTGAAGGTCGGATGAATGATCTAAGCCCCAGTATGATTCTCGGGTAAAATGATGTCTAGTGGTGGACATTGGGATTATTTATTTTAAGCATATATAAAGGGGGTATGAATGGTGACAGCCTACCAGCCTCCCCCGGGTGTGTCGACAGATGGCCACCTCAAGTGTGCTGCCTTGAGGGACAACCTCAAGGGCCTGCCTTGGCATGTCAAAGGAATGCGCAAGGTACTCATAGGGCTCGGGAACCCTATGGGCAACGCAAAGTCGGGTGGACTAGCGTTGGGCGCCCGAAAAGGCTAGAGGTTGGCTATATGAACCGACAAGCCCCGTGGGCTATCTAAATGACGGAAGGATGCCTCCAAGCCGATAGAGCAATCAGGATACTCTCCCCAAGAGACTCGTGAGCTAACTTGTGAGCTTGGTCAAGGTTCAGCCAAGCGAGCAAGGGTCCGTTGGCCTAGACGCGCAGTTATGGGGCGACACTGTGCTATGGAAGTTGGATGCATGTTGTGTGGGCTATGTTTGGCTATGCCATAAGACATGAAAGGGCATATCTAAGAAAGACGCTTGAGACAAAGGCCAAGGATTAAGGGTTGCCCTACTCGGGCGAAGCAAAGGCCAAGTGCACATGCACGAGGCAGTATCAAGCTTGAGGATAGGACTGTACATGCGATGGCAATGCTCAGGCCAAGGTGAGGGACGAGTATGTCCGTAGCCATCCCCAGGGGCACATATGGACGAGATCCAAGGATTAAAGGTCCGCCAGAAGAGTTGCTTATACGTTGGCCATATCAGCCGACATGTTGAATGAGCGGCACCAAAGGGGGCAAGCCTCTGAGGCGAGCTTCCCACAGGCACAGGATCGTGCTAAAGATCTGGGAAATGAGGAAGGCTGGCCCATAGTTGGGGGAACCATGAGCGCCGCACGGGCAAAATTGTGTGTCGCTGACATATTGAAAAATGAGCCCGTGACAAGTGGTATCAGAGCATAGAATTGAGAGCAGATTGTGAATGTTATTGCATCGATCACGTCAAAGCATAGATTGACATTTGTCGTGCTCATGAAGATCGTTTGAGACGATGCTACCTTGTAAAGGGAATTGGTTGTATGTTGAGACGCTCGAGTTAGCTATGTCAACCAAGGCCCATCATTTCAGAATCACGCCATGTCACAGCCGTTGATTCCGCCTTCGTCTGTATGGGTTGATTCATCTTCGAAGCCTCCGAGAGTGATTGAGAGACATTCAAGGGATGACTTCAAATCAGTGGGTACCGTATGCAGAGGGATTCTATAGAGGCACATTGGACCAACAGGTATGGTCATCGTGCGATGCTGTTTGAGTGGAACCACAAAGTTAGACAATCAGATAGTTGGTGCCTAAATGTCCTTGATTGTGGGGAACCGTCAGTCCGTCAAAAACTCTGTTAGTGGTATGTTGGCAACTAGGGTCAGAAGAGAGCATGGACTTGACAAGGACGTCAAGCAAGGTTGGAGAAGTGCATCAGAAGCTTGTTAGTCAAGTAGCTTGTTCATGCAAAGCGACGATCCAGGGTTGTCAGCCATGAAAGAGTCTAGGCTGAGTTAAAGAAGGGGATATGCCGATAAGTCGGGTGGTCAAGAGGATGAGCCATGTCTGCCAGGTCGTGCAGCCATGTTCCAAGAGAGTTGAAGCCGTAGACTATGAACATTGGGCTTGATCATGCTTAGGTCTTGCCATGGATGCAATTAAGGCATCAAGTTGAATGTCCACTAAGAAGGTTGGACTTGAGCTTTGCTGAAGGCACGTGAAGGGGTCCGTCTAAAGAAACTGGGACTCAGGGTTAGAACGACAACCTAGCCACCTAATGGGCTGCGAAGAGTGGCAGGAGAGTCCCTAAACCTAGCCATCCAATGGGTTGCGAGGAGTGGCAGGAGAGTCCCTACAGAAGAGAGCCATGCAAGATGAGTGGGCAGTGAAGCCTACGGCATGGGTAAGCAGAGCTTGCAGTTGGAAAGAGAGCTATGCAAGGCAAGAACCAGGCTAGCACCAAGCGGACCATTGGGCCGCGACAACGTAAAGAAGGACCTGAGTGCAGGCTTCTTTGTGGATACATGGGCGTTAAAGTCAGGTGGATGTAAAGCCATCAGGTGTGTGAGCAGCACGCGTAAACCAAACCATTTCATGGAGAGGTGTTGTGCCAAAGTACTATGGGTAAGGAAAGTCGTCAAAGTGGGATTAGCTAAAGCGTTGAAAATGAATTGGGTTCCAAGTTCGAGGATGGGTTCTTTCCAAGAGTAGAAGAGCGGGTCGGAGGCTGCAGATGGGCGAACCAAGGGAGTTCTCGCCATAGGCTATAGGTACAAGGGTACCCCGAACGTCGAAGGACTGCGAAGGGAAAGAGAGAGTTTTGAACGAAGCATCTAATTCACAGAGTAGTGCACAGATGCCGACACTTTGAGACAAGAAGTACTTGCCTAAGGGTACGTCCCAAGAGAGTGTGAGGTGCCTATGGGTGCGGAGCACACGAGATGCCAAAAGGTGCCATGGTGAAGCATGGGTTTCCAAAGGCTGTTGTGAATGATGATTGGGACAAAGTTCGTAAGTTAGGTTACCGCCAGTGACGTCGCTCGAGGAAAAAAGATAAGGACCATAAGGGTATGGTTGGCAAAGATGCCACATCGAGGGATGCCTACCTAGCTACGTTTTGCTTAAAAGGTAGAAGTCCAGGAGGGAAGATAGTTGTCTACCAGAGGCAAAGGATCGAAGGGCTAGACATGCCAGGTATGGATGAGCTAGTAGGATCGCCAGGGTGGAAACAGATTCCCGGACAAGATGAAGGTCGTGAGGAGCATAGTGCGGATATGACTTAAGGTCACCGCAAAGTTAGTCACCAGAGGGTGCAGGTGTGGAGACACCGTCCGAGCAGAAGTGCAGAGTGCACGCTTGGATAAAACTAGGGGGATAAGGGCAAGGGGCCTGACTCCATTTTTAAGAAGGA
>NW_025835736.1:0-1398 GCF_002878395.1 Capsicum annuum
GACCATTCATCTATCTTAAAAGATGAGTGATATGTTTTGTATTATTGAAACAGATTACTTATTTGCTGCAACAGTTTGGTTATATGCTGCAACAGATATACTACCTGGTGCAACAGATCAGTGATCTGTTGTAACTGTAATTTTACTGTTTTGCTTGTTTGATTTATTGTTATCCTTTTTTAACGATGCATTAATCAATAATAATATATTATTTTATGTTCCTGTTAATTTTAGATAATATGGTTTCCAAAAGAACAGAAACCGAATCAAGTCCAAGTAAAGAAAAAAGTGAAGCAGCTAGGCTACATCCACCACTCTATGAGCTTGCTTTACAAACGTTATCTCAATCGGACGCAGAATATGATGACCACGGAGGAGGAATATTTCAAAAGAGATGATGCAGATGCTAATAGCCCTTCCATCGAAGAGCTGGTCAAAGCCTTCAGCATTGATCGTTATCCTGTGATAATGCTGTGCGATGGTGCCGTAGATTTAACGGGTGATTTTGTGGTTAAGTCAGCCATGGGAAAATCTTTCGACGCCTTCAGAAAAATACTTTGAGAACAAAAATTGGATGCTTATTTCAGGGACAGCTGCTTTGGGAAATATCTTGATTTGCCGGAGGACAACAATGCTTGTTTTCAAATGAAAATAGTATATGAACTTCTCAAGCGTAGGTTTATGTATGAAAACAAAGATAAGATGGATGAGGTGTGAATAAATTATTGTGGCATGCCTGTTTGTTTTGGTTGGAAAGAGTTTTCCATAGTTACTGGACTAAAATGTTATCCTCCTTCTCAAGTTATACCTATTCTAACCCTAAAAAGCACCCTGCACACCCAAAAAAGGCAAAGGCAAGTCATGTGATCGTGATGACCTGGTGTCCATTGTTGGCCCAAGCTTCAAAAACAAAAATTTGATAGAAGTGTTAAAAGGTAAAGGACTTTCAAAGAAGCACAAACAGTCATTGTGCTTGGTTTGGTTTGTACATAATATTCTTTGGGCGAGAGACATTAACAACAACATAAGCCTCGATTTAATAAAGCTCTCCGAGGATCTTGAGGCATTTAACAGCTACCCATGGGGTTATGAAAGTTTCAAAATGACTGTTAAATATTTGTTGACTCCGTTAGCGCTAAAGACAGTCAACTTATATGGCTTCTCATGGGCTTTCATGGTAAATATTTCTTTCTTCTATTATGATATCATTCATTTTTTTCGCTCAATAATGGTTTTGATTTATTGGTGTTATTTTATAGGCTTAGGCATTTGTAGCCATTATTTATTTGAGACAACAAATGAACTACCAGGATGGAGTTTTCTGTCCAAGAATCTTGAGATGGTTGTCGGCCAAAACTGATAAAAATGCAAAATTTCTTGATCTCTTCAACCCCCAAA
>NW_025835737.1:0-1314 GCF_002878395.1 Capsicum annuum
CAAGTCGGTTATATGTTGCAACAGATAACATACCTGGTGCAACAGATGTCTTATCTCTTGAAACTATTTTTTTTACCATGGTTTTATGTTATTTTTAATTAAACATAATATGGTTTCAAAAAAAAAAAACTGAATCAAGTCCAAGTAAAGGAACAAGTGTAGCAGCTCGGCTACATCCATAACTCTATGAGCTTGCTTTACAAGCGTTATCTCAATCAGGAGCATAAGATAATGAACACGGGGAGGAGGAATTTCTCAAAAGAGATGATCCAAATGCTAGTAGCCCTTCCACCGAAGAGTTGTTCAAAACCTTCAATATTGATCGTTATCCTATGAAAATGCAGTGTGATAGCGCCATAGATTTAACGGGTGATTTTGTGTTTAAGTCAGCCATGGAAAAATCTTTCGACGTCTTTAGAAAAATACTTCGAGAACAAAAATTTGATGCTTATTTTAGGGAAAGCAGCTTTGGGAAATATCGTGATTTGTCGGAGGACAACAATGCTTGTTTCCAGATGAAAATGGTATACGATATTCTCAAACGTAGGTTAATGTATGAAAATAAAGACAAGATGGATGAGATGTTGATAAATTACTGTGGCATGACTGTATGTTTTTGTTAGAAGGAGTTTGCCATAGTTACCGGACTAAAATGTTATCCTTATTTTCCTTCTCAAGTTATACCTACTCTGACCCAAAAGAAAGCACCCCACACACCCAAAAAAGGCAAAGCCAAGTAGAGTGATTGTGAGGACCTGATGTCCATTGTTGGTCCAAGCTTCAAAAATAAAAATTTGATAGAAGCGTTGAAAGGTAAAAGACTCTCAAAGAAGCACAAAAAATCATTGTGCTTGGTTTGGTTTGTACATAATATTCTTTGGGCGAGAGACGTTAACAACAACATATGCCTCAATTTAATAAATCTTTGTGAGGATGTTGAGGTATTTAACAGCCATCCTTGGGGTTATGAAAGCTTCAAAATGACTGTCCAATATTTGTTGACTCCATTAATGTCAAAGATAGTCAACTTATATGGCTTTTCATGGGCCTTCTTGGTAAATATTTCTTTTATCATGATATGATTCATCATTTTTTTATTTAATAATGCTTTTGATTTATTGGCATTATGTTATAGGCTTAGGCATTTGAAATTATTCCTTATTTGAGACAACAAGTGAACTACCAGGAAGAAGTTTCCTGTCCAAGAAATTTGAGATGGTTGTCGACCAAAACTGATAAAAATACAAATTTTTTTGATCTTTTCAATCCCCCAAGGAAGCAGTGAGTCCAATTCTAATCAAATTTTTATTTTAA
>NW_025835738.1:0-2011 GCF_002878395.1 Capsicum annuum
CAGGAGCAAAAGCTAATTTATGTAGATATAATTGTTTATCAGAAAGTAAAGGGATAAATTAAAAACATCAATAATAGTTAAAGAATTTAATAACGAAGGAAGCTTAATTACTTATAAAGCTAAGAATGTAAAAACACAAGTATGTGATAAAATATTAACAATAGAAGAAATCTATAATTATGAGCTAACATCAAAAGATATACTTTTAGGAATGCCTTTTTTAGATAAATTATACGCACATATAATAACTAAAACGGATTGGTGGTTTGCAACACCATGTAAACAGAAAGCAAGATCAAAAAGAGTTACTAATAAAATAAGAAAGAAAACTGATTGGATAGAAGGAAGTGAAAAAATTACACAAAAATTAGCAAACATAAAAAATACTGAAAATACAATAGAACTGATCGTATTTTCAATAAATAAAAAGGAAATAACTATATTTTTAATAAATAAGATAGAAATAATTAATTAAAAATTAGAACAATTATATAGTGAAGATACATTAAAAGGATGGGAAAAAACATAAAACTACTATAAAAATTGAATTAATAGATAAAAATAGCAAAATAACTCAAAACCCATTAACATATAATTTTGACGATTTAAAAGAATTTAAAATGCATATAGATGAATTATTAGAAAAACAATATATACAAAAAAGTAATAGTAAACACAATAGTCCAGCATTTATAGTAAATAAACATAGCGAACAAAAAAAAGAAAAAGTAGTATGATTATTGATTATAGAAAATTAAATGCAAAAACTATGACATATAATTACCCAATACCAAATAAGATATTAAAAATAAGACAAATACAAGGATATAATTACTTTAGTAAATTTGATTGTAAATTAGGATTTTACCATTTAAATTTAGAAGAAGAATCTAAGGAATTAACCGCATTTACGGTACCACAAGAATTTTATGAATGAAATGTACTACCATTTGAATATAAAAATGCACCAGGTAGATATCAATATTTTATGGATAGTTATTTTAAATAAAGGGAAAAGGCATCGTTTTCACCCTAAACTATACCCTAAAAGTCTAAGCCACACCTAAACTATACTAGTGACCTATTACACACCTTAACCATAAAAAAGTGATATTATTACCTCCCCGCAACCCCCATTCTAAGGCATGTGTGTTACACTTATTTTATGCGCGTCCAGCCTATTAAATAACAAAAGTAAATGGCTAAAAACATTAAGGGAAAAGTCATCGTTTCCACCCAAACTATAGTTGAAAATTTGAATCCACACCTAAACTATATAAGTGACCTATTACACACCTTAACTATAAAAAAGTGATACTTTTTACTGATGTGCTACTGACGTGGCAGCGCGTGTAAAACACTACACCACATGCAAGTGGTGGTAGCCTCACAAGGTGTAAATAGTTTCACTTTTTTATAGTTTAGGTGTGTAATAGGTCACTAGTATAGTTTAGGTGTGGCTTCGACTTTTCGGGTATAGTTTGGGGTGGAAACAATGCCTTTTCCCTTTAAATAATTACCTAACTGTATAGTATATATAGATGATATACTATTATATGCAAAAACCAAAGAAGACCATTTAAAATTATTAGAATAATTTACAGATATAATAGAAAAATCGGGAATAAGTTTAAGTGAAAAGAAAACTGAAATTATGAAAAACCAGATAGAATTTTTAGGAATACAAATAGATAAAAGTGGAGTAAAATGTAACAACATATAGTACAAAAATAATAAACTCGAAAGAAGAATTAGATACAAAAAAAATTACAATGATTTTTGGGATTAGTTAACCAGGTAAAGGAATATATACCAAAATTAACAGAAAATCTAAAGCCTTTACAGAAAAAAATAAAAAATGATGTAGAATATAATCATAACGAAGAAGATAAAAAACAAGTCCAGAAAATAAAAACACTTTGTAAAGAATTACCAAAATTATAATTTCCAAACGAAAATAGAAAATTTATATATATAATAGTAGCAGATGCTAGTGAATGTAGTTATGGAG
>NW_025835739.1:0-1242 GCF_002878395.1 Capsicum annuum
GTTTTTTATGATCGACATTTAATGCTTTCCACATGATTCCAAACTTCTAATCTATTATTCCAAGAAAAAGAAGCTCTCTTTTCCTTGTAGACTCTAGTTATATTATATGAATTTAAGTATCTAAAATATTATATACTATCAGCTAAATTTGATCTGTCTATAAATTCTCTAATTTTATTTAAAATTTTATGTAAAAAATTAAATAATCTATAATAATAGATTAAATTTATCTAATAGTATAAAATATTTTATATATTAATAACACACTAAACATAAACTCATATTATATACTATTTAAATTCCATGTTTCGCTGCTCTACAAAACTAAGGGATCGTTTGGTTAGAAAATAAGTTATACTGAAATTAGTTATGATGGGATAGGTTATACTTAGATTAGTTATGTTGAGATTATTTTTTATTGAGTGTTTGGTTTGTTGTATTCAAAGTAATATGCATGATATAATTTCTAAGAATAAATTAAGTGATTACAAAAATACCCTTCATCTATTTAACTCTTTTTTATATAATTTCTTTTCAAGCTTTAAATATTTATTTTTAAAAATAAAACTTTCATCTTATTTAGCTTTAATTTTTTTGCGTGTGCCTTTCCATGATTATGCCGTATGTGTTTAAAAAAAATCTTACTACATCTTATTTAGTTTGAAATAAAAACTTTCAAATTAAGTTTGTTAAAGTAAAAGAGGATTTATTGGTTATTTCATTTCATTAAACACATATCACTCATATAATATATTAAAATTTATTTTAATTGATATATACCATAATAATCAATTTTTAAGTGATTAAAAAACTATTTAATTTAAAATATGTAATTCAACAATGGTGTTGATATTTTTATTAATTTTTAGAGAACAATTATTCAAATAAATTTAACATATAATATATTCATAAATAAAAAATCTATATGGGTGAGTTAAAAGAAATACTTTATTTAAGGCGGGTCAATGAAAGCGGATAATTGGAGATAATGATGAAATAAGAATTTTGAATTTTAGATTTAAATTTTTGATAAATTATTATATATTACTAATAAGTTTTTAATGTAAATATAAAATTTATGTCAAAATTATTAAGTATTTAACTTTTATTAAAATTTATAATTAAAATACTAGTATATATATATAGATGTGTGAAATGAAATCATAGATTTTGAGGGTATTTTAGTCATTGTATGATTTTATACCAAAGAGAAATAGTCTTGGGATTGTTATCCCACCAATT
>NW_025835740.1:0-2288 GCF_002878395.1 Capsicum annuum
CGATCTTATTGGTCATGCTGATGTTGGATACTTATCTAACCCGCATATAATATAATACTTTTCACAGTTGGGCTACATTTTTAAAAAAAAGATCCATTTGTTGCATAGTTTGCAGTATATAGTTAAAATCCATTTGAGTTTGGTTCAAAGAAATAGAGCAACATATGGATAATCTGATGCAAAATATCAATCATCTATTGCAACAACTACACAAGATGGGTAATCTGTTATGCAATAATGATTTGTACGTCGCAACAGATGAATGATATATTATCAGATTAAATATCTGTTGCATAATTTGCAGTAGATGGTTAATCTTTTAGGAGTCAGGTTAAGAGAACCAAAGCCACAGATGGGTAATCTGATGCAAGATATACCCCGTCGCAGTAGATGTCCCATCTGGTGCATCAGATATAACATCTCATGCACTATATATAACATCTGTTCAATATCTTTCTCATCTTTGAATAAATTATTTTACTTGAAGAAGACGTACTACATCATCCGGAGGATTAAAGAGATCAACCTCCTTAATATTGGTGTTGCTCTTTGCAGCCAACCACCTAAACATCCTTGGATGAGAAACCTCATCCGGATAATCCATTAACTGCTTTCGGAGGGGAGGAATTGCTTCAAATACCCAAGCCTAAAAAATTTAAACAGGAAGCAAGCAAAAAAAATCATAATAACTATATCCAATATAAATTAATAGATGAGTAAAATTAGTGATTACTTTTACCATGAAAGCCCAAGGAAAGCCGTATAATGTGGTTGTCCCTGAGGATAGCTTTGTTAGAAAATATTGGACAGTCAAGTAGAAGCTGTCATATCCCCAGGGATAATTGTTGAATTTATCAAAATCCTCAGCACGCGCCAATAAATCATCTTCTATAACCTTGTTGATGTCTCTTGCCAATATAACCAAATGGGAAAACCAAACTAAGCACAATTTCTCCCTGTACTGCTTTTGTGTGGTTTTATCCTCGAGATCTGTTAATAAATCCGATGCCTTGTAGCCACGTGAGCAATGTCAAAAACCCATCTATTTTTCCCTTGTATTTTCTTGCCTTGGATCTTTTGCGGGGTGGTGGTCCTTCTGGACGATGTCATCTCACTCCCGTCACTATGGAAAACTCTTGCAAGCCAAAACAAAAAGGCATGCCACAGTAGTTGATCTAGATTTCATCCATCTTCTTTTTGCCCTCTCCTCCGAATCCTTATCATCCCCTGTGTACTTGATCCTGCACTTGAGAAGACCATATACCATCATCATAGGGTAATGAATACGGGTAGAGGGGTCCTCAGGCAGCTCAAGAAAGCGTCCAAAGTAGCTCTTCTTAAAAAGTCCGCCTATGTTTTCGTTCTTCATAATTTTCATAAAATGTTCAAATTTTTTCCCCATCTGACATTTAAGTACAATTTGACCAGTAAGTTGTTTTCCTTCTGGGTAATTTATCGGTATCGCAACTTCAAACCTGTCAATACTAAAAGTTTTGATAGGATCATGCTGGGATATCGATATTAACTCACGACCCGTCGGTGATCCATTATCATCATGTTGATGATCATGCTCTTTCTCTTTTTGACTCTCCAATTCCTCCTTTTTCTTACTTTTATTTTCTTCATCACCATCTACGAACCCTTGTCCACTTCCCTCAATATTGTTTTCATATCTCTCCTCAGCTTTACTTTTCTCTGACTGAGATTGTTCAGGAAGCTCCTCCAAATCCCTCTGTATTGTAGCCTTTTTTTTGAGTGGTCAGACGTTAATCCACTTTTACTTTCTTTTCTTTTGGGAGACATGTTTTACCTACATATAAAGAAAAGCAAAAATTACATTACAGTTGATGTATGCATAGATTTTAAAAAATACATTACAAACAGCACGAATATCGACACACTAACAGCCACCACCACAAACACCACCAACCAATGCCAATAAACAAACAAACACCACAAATACCGACACCACCACAAACACCACTAACCAATGCCACCACCGGTGCCACCACGACGACCACAAACACCACCACCACCACCACCAAAACCATCCAACTACACCACGACAGTCAATGGAACACTGCGATGGAAACTAGGGATTTCTCGAGTTTTTCCTATGATTTTACCATCAAAACTCAAAATTGTAAACCCATTCTCAAAGATAATACAACTAAAATTTTTATTTTTCATCATTAACTTAAAAACCCTTATTTTATAGAATAAATAAATAAATATAGAGCTCTTCTCGAACTCTGTTGCCTACGAATACAAAGAAAATGACTGATACA
>NW_025835741.1:0-3696 GCF_002878395.1 Capsicum annuum
CAACGTTACATCATTCCAGTAAATAAGCTTGTCCCTGCAGCAAAATAGTATTTATTTGGATTAACACCTTACAAGTCATCTGCACATGTGTGTGTAATTTTCCATGTAAAAGTCACTACCTTTTACTAGGGATAAATTTTCCATTTTTCTTTTCCCCTGAGAATATGTTAAATCACTGTAACTTTTAATAATTTTTATAAAAAGTTATATTTGTAATTTACGGTGAAAATTGGGTAGAAGGCTCTAGTCAGATTTTTATTTGAAACTTAAGCTGGAGAAGCCTATAACAAATTTTCTAGTAATAACTCCTGAGATTAACACCAAGTTTTCATAGTGATAACTGGAGAACCCTCTTAACACCAAGTTTTCATAGTGATAACTCTTGAGATTAATTTTAGAATGAGGTTATCCCATGTTTGGTTGGGATAAACTGCATGGACAACTCCTCCCGGGATTGTAGTACTACTTTTATCCCACCTTGAGGGTGGAATAACTAATCCCGGATAACTTGTTTCCCAACAAAACAACTCTTGAAGTTCTCCGGTTCGAATCCGGGCGAAAACATTCTGAGTTTTTCTTATGTGCCAAAGTGGACTGGTGCTGCCACTTACTTAAGAAACCAGGAGCCTCTTGTTGAGACTTTCTGTGGTGAAAGGAAAAGTCCACTACAAATTCGCGCCAAACAGGACTACGTTAGGCGTTTAGGCATTTTAGGCAGCGATAAACATTAGTACCCTCAATCAGTAATCACTGTACATACAGGAACACTACATGAGGCAACAACAAGCATATAATCATCCCTTTTGAGTTCATTCGGACTAGCTTCTCCACTTCTGCAGTTTGGAAAATGTCTGCATTTACAAACTAAATAGTGCCTTTATTTGGACAAGTTATCAAGGGCCCAAGGTGTCATGGTGCAGCTGGTTATCACGTCAGTCTAACACATAGAAGGTGAAACTATATACACTCTCTTACTAATTTTTCTTTTGATTTTTCCTAATCGTTCTTCTCAATAGATGAAGTTTGAGGATCAATTCTAAGCCGAACAAGACAGAAGAAATGGCTAAGAAACAGCAGTTGTACATATCTACATTGTGATATCCTCTTGACAAAAGGAATATAAACGTTTACATCTGTTCAAGTTTACAGATTTCAGAAGGTTACTTTTTTGCAATATATTAAACAATTGAACACTAGAAAAGAGAAACCCAAGTATTATACGAGCCCTGACACTTGCGTTAGCATTCACACCCCTTCTATGTAGCTTTGCAAATTTCAGTAAACTACATTTAACAAGCACACAACTCAAAAGTCAAAAAGCTGTAAATATGCTCGGTGTAGCAGATTTGGAGATGTCAAATTAAATGGATCAAATACGCAGACCATACCACTACCTCACGTGAAGTAGAGAGGTAGTTAATTGGATCAAACATCACTATACTACAAAATAACTATATAGGTTTAACCAGATGCAGAAAACAACTTGAATGAACAAAAAAATAGACTGCTATGTTCTCATAAACAACTCTAGAATGATGTCAACTCTAGGTCCACAATTAAAAGCCATTAATTCTGATCGTCTTTTTCTTCTTCATCCTCAGATAAATCTTCGGCACTGGGTTCTACAAGGCCGCTATTCTTAGCGCGTTCCCTTTTCCCTGCCCAATCCTTAACTTTTACCCCGCTTATCTTGTTTAGCTTTCCAATACAGAATACCAGATGACTCTGATGTCTGGCTAACGCTGTTTCTGATTTGAATGCGCAGCCACACTTCTCACATACTTTAGGGTAAGTTGGGTGCTTCTCTTTAACATGTTCTAGACGATCTTTGATACTAGTAAAGTGATCACTGCACACGTTGCAGTCATAAACATACTTAGCTGCTTTCTCATCAACGCTGTTTTGCTTACCTTTTTGTAGAGCGGTCTTATCATGATTGTGACTTTGATTTTTCCATGAAGAAAAAAATGCCCGAGAGTCATTTGTACT
Organism: Capsicum annuum; assembly: GCF_002878395.1. Classification (NCBI taxonomy): domain Eukaryota; kingdom Viridiplantae; phylum Streptophyta; class Magnoliopsida; order Solanales; family Solanaceae; genus Capsicum; species Capsicum annuum. The sequence goes on from NW_025835741.1 coordinate 1,990, forward strand.
CTTTGGAAAATCATCCGAAGCATACAATTTCTGGAACCTATAAATTGTAATTAACAATGTAAATCATTACTTACAATATATGAAAAAAAACTCAAATATGCAGCTTATCTTTATGTGTTGAATGAATATAGAAGTTGCAGTTAAAAGTTTCACCATATCTGGGGCGCAGTTTTACGTGCAAGAAGTTGGATCATTACATTCATAAACTATTTGAATTAAGCTCTGCTAGAACAGAAACAGATCCTACTTGAACTGTGACTCTTAACACACAACTTGAAGTGTTCTTTGTATTACGAACTTATGGATGGAGGAGCACAAAAAAATACTGAAAAGTAGTCGATACAGATAGCAAAAGAGGAAAATAAGATCCACTGCAGGAATTTCGATATATGAAAGCAAAAACTCAAAGCATGTAGCCTATTTAGATGTATTAAAACGAATTGAGGAAAGAAAAATCAAAATAGTAGTTAAAAATTATCTGCATAAGCATTCATAAACAATTTGAATTGAAGCATTTTTAGACAATTTAACCTGTGTCTACTGAATACTGAAGCTTCAGAGATGAAGGACCTTTGGATTACAAAATAAAAGTGAAGGAGCTTCAGAGAATACTGAAGCTCATTAGATAGAGAGCAGAAATGGAAAAGAAATCCACTACGGAAAGTGCGATATGTGAAAGTAAAAATCGCAGAAATTCGAAACCAGTAGCTTATCTATATGTATCAAAACGACTTTAGAAACAAGAAAAATCAAAATAGTAGTTGTAGTTCATAAATTTCACCATAGTTGGCCAAACGGAGCTTTGCTAGCTAGAAGCTGGATCAGTGAATTCATAAACAATCAGATTCTAAGCATTTTTCAAACAGAATAGATCCGATTTGAAATATGAAACTTACATATAACTAAAGCGAAACTTCAAATTGAAGGGGAAACCCTAAATCACAGCTAGCAATGAAAAAACGACTCTAATTGGAGTATGCAGATCAGCTCAAAAAAAAAATAAAATAGATCATTAAGCTACACAGCAATAACCAGAACCATTTACACACTTCGAAAACCAATAACCAAAGATACAGACTTATGCCTGCCATCAAAATGAGCCGATAATATCACATATACGATCAATAAATCGACAGCAACGAGTGTTAATAGCAGAAAACAAAAAAAAAAAAATCATAAAGTAGCTTCAAAGAACACTGAATATGCAAAGAAGGAAACGAAGATCTAGAACATAAACTTAGAATATATGAAGTAAAAACGCAGAAACTCAAACAATTGTAGCCTATTATAAGAATTTAACGATTATACAAATGAAAAAATCGGAATAACAAATAGAAATTCATAATTTTTACCATGTTTGGCCGAGTGGAGCTTTACGAGCAAGAAGCTGATGAGAGGGGAACATTTTGCCATCGCGAAGTAGGAGATTCGAGTGCAGAGTGGCCGCCATCCTTCAACAGCAAAAGCAAATACCATCAATTTCAATTTATCCATTCTTCGTAGCCAAATTGAAATGCCAAAACTTAACAAATACCAACGAATACTGAACACTATAAACAAAAGCCAAAGAGGAATAGATGATTGCTACATGAATTACAACATATGCAAATAAAAAACTCAAAGCATGTAGCCTATTTATAGGTATTAAAACGAATTGAGGAAAGAAAAATCAAAATAGTAGTTAAAAAATCTCTGCATAAGCATTCA
>NW_025835742.1:0-1188 GCF_002878395.1 Capsicum annuum
ATTTACATTATAGTGAATGTCTATCAAGATCTATCAACATTCACAATCTGGTGATCTCTCATCCCTCTATTCTCTCTACTCTTCTTCTTTATTCTTTTTTTTATAGCACGTTATCAGCACGAAACTCTAGCCAAAGCAAAATTATTTTCTTTATAAAAACCAACAAATTGTTCGGTGAAAAAAAAAAAAAGAAACAAAAAACATTGAGGCAAAACGATGATAATAATGACCAGGTAAGTATATTGAATTACTATGAAACTTATGTTATGGCAATAACATATCATTATGATAAAGAGGATCAGAGTGTATACACGGTCCATTGTTATTTCTTTAAGTAATTTTTAAATTGTTTTTACATTTTAAGAACGAGGTTGTTAGTAATATTTCATGTTTTCAACACTAACTAATTTATTAACCATAAAAAGTTATTTGGTCAAACTTGCTAAAAGTTTATATATTTTATGTTATTGGATAATTAGCTTTATATATTTTATGTTATTGGATAATTAGCTTTATATGTATATTTGACTATTATATTGTTGAATGACTGTAAGATGGTGAATTTGAGTTTCATCGCACAAAGAGAGTAAGATATGCATGGTTCAACTCTCATCGATTTATGCCTAAGACACCTATATATGGATAAGACATTGAGTTTGAATCTCAATGCACCATATTGATGATATTATGATGACTTAGCCAAAATAATGGGTATTTGGTGAAAAGTCATAAAATTCGACCCATTGAATATGCTCCATTCCATGAAGTGAATGTGGTAGCAATATATGATAAGTCTGAAATATGACAACTTACTTCATTCTTGAGGTGTATGTGATAGCAGTGCATAATATGTCTGAAAGAAGACAAGTGATTGAATGCATGAATATACGCATGGAGGGACAATATGATAATGATCATCAAAAGTGATGATATTTACACGCTTATATGATTATAATATATGCTAGAGAAAAATTCTCTACATCATATGTATTCCTCGATTTGCTTCTGAAGTAGCAAAATCTTGAAAGAGGTTATAAGCTATCACAATTTGATAGGCTTAACGCACGATTATATTTCATTCCTGGGGAATGAGAAACTTATTAATACAAACGTGCACTTGATTGTGATTGTATCACAACTCACCTCCGAAAGAGGTTGAATAATTTTGAAATCTACTTCTAAAGTAGT
>NW_025835743.1:0-3094 GCF_002878395.1 Capsicum annuum
ATCTGCTAAGGCCACAAGGGTTGGCCAATTATTGGTGTGAAGGTGGAGGACGATTCTCAGGGTTTCTTAGATAAAATAAATAAAATTTTTAGGGTAATACAAGCCACAAATGTAGAAGGGGTTAATTTTTCTGTGTACTAACTTAAGGATGTGGCGTACCAATGGTACTAGGAGTGGGATAGGGTGAGAGGCGATGTTTAGGAGTCTACTTTATAGGATACTTTCTCCAATGCATTTTTGTATTGCTTCTTTCCTCAGGATGTGAGAGAAGTAAAAGCGGAGGAATTTGTCAATCTGAGACATAGGAAAATGTCTATCAAAGAATATGCCTTGAAATTTCATCAGTTGTCAAGGTATGCTCCAAAATTGGTGTTTGACATAAGCGAAAGGATGAGAAAGTTCACTTTCGGACTATCTCAGGATTTGAGCCCTGAAAGTAAGACTTCATTATTGATCAAGGATATAGACATTCTAGGTTAGTGGTTCATATATAATAGGTGGAGGAGGAAAAGAGTAAGCAGGCTAAATTTGGTGAAAGTTAGGATAAGAAGTTCAAATCTTCATAACAAAGTGGTAGGCAATAACAAGGTCGTTGCGATGGTGGTAAGTTGCCAAGGAAGAAGTAGGGGAGTTTCGATTCCTTCTCTACAGCTAGTGCTCCTTACCCAAAATAATTAACTGATAGGGATTATTAGGGTGGTGATAATTTCCGAGTATAGTGTGCCCAATCTCAGGAAAGTGGGCCTCAATTGGCCTTATTATGCCCCCTTTGTTGGTTCTATGATAGGTTTGCCTAGTGGGTTTCTATGATGTGGGGAGGGATAGGTGTATCAAATGTAATCAGCCAGGACATATGCTCAGAAACTATCTGATTGGTAATAGTGCTTAGGGAGCGAGTAAGGCTCCAATTATTTCATCTTCTGCTCCTGCACCAAAGGGTACTTCTCCTACATCTGTTTTTGCTTTTGGTACTGGTGCTGGTCGAAATAGGTTATATGCTCTTACTACTTGGCAGGAATCTGAGGGATCACCTGATGTTGTTACTGGTACATTACAACTCTTTTCTCATGACGTGTATTATTTTCTTAATCTGGGGTCCACACTCTCTTATGTGACCCCATTTATGGTTGTGTATTTTGATTTGATCCTGAGGTTATTTCGGATCAATTTTTTGTTTCTACCCTGATAGGTGACTCTATGGTTGCTAAAAGATTCTATAAAGAAGGTGTGGTATCTGTTGGTAGTAGGCAAACTTTGGTTGATTTGTTTGAACTTGATATGGTGGATTTTGATGTTATTTTGAGGATGGATTGGTTACACTCTTGTTACGCGTCCTTAGATTGTTGGACCCCTAAAGCTGTCTTTAGGTTCCTTAGTGAACCAGTTATTAAGTTGGAGGGTGGTTCCCTAGCTCCTAGGGGGAGGTTTATTTCTTATCTTAGAGCTCAGGGATTAATCTCCAAAGGGTGTCTCTATCATTTTGTCCGAGTTAAAGATTCTAACTTAGAAAGTCCTTCTTTACATTTGGTTTCAATGGTAAATGAGTTTCCTGAGGTCTTTCCAAATGATCTTCCTAGTGTTCCTCTGGATAGGGAGATTGAATCTGGTATTGATTTGATTTCGGACACTCATCTAATATCTATTCCTCCTTATAGAATAGTTTCGGCTAAGTAGAGAGAGATCAGAGAACAATTTAAGGATCTTTGGGATAAGGTTTTCATCCATCCTAGTATGTCCCCGTGGGGTGCATCAGTACTATTCATGCATGAGAAAGATGGTTCCCTTTGGATGTAAACTGACTATCGGCAATTGAATAAGGAAACATTTAAGAACAAGGATCCTCTTCCAAGGATATATGACTTGTTTGATCAGTTGCATGGTACCAAATTCATTTCTGAGATAGATCTTTGGTCTGGGTATCATCAGCTTAAGATTAGGGAGGCATATATGTAATACCCCATGTTTCCATATCTCATTTTAACACTTCGTACATGAGTTATTCCATATAAGTTTTTCTAAATACTCAGTATTTTTAGTTTAAAGCTTACCAATGCATAGGAAACTTAGTCAGCTTTCCAATGATATAAAATTTGCCCAAATTTGATATCCAGACGAAGAGTTAGACCCATTTTTGTAAAGAAGTGTCCCAACTGGAACTTCACCGCATCGCGGAGGCCAGCCAAATGGCAATGGTCACTTTCCAGTGTTCCATCACGATATTGGTGTGTCACGGCAAGCCTTCAGTTCAAAATTGTCAAAATCCAGTGTTGCTCCACGATCTTAGCGCGTCATGCCAAGGGTGAAATTTAGAATCTAAGGGGTACTGTGATCCCATCACGTTGCGCCAAGCCCCCAGTTCCCAGTTGTCATTTTCCAAAGTCATGGAGAAATAGCGCCACGTTGTGCCAGAGGTAAAAATTGGAAATTTTTTAGTAATTTTGAGGTTTAATTTCCAAGAGCTTTAGGCTCTTTTCCCCTCATTTTAATCAGCCTAAAACACGAAATTAAGCCCTAAATAATCTATCATCTTATTATTTTACTCACTTTTCCCAAGAAATAAAACATTCTCTATCAATTAGCAAACCCTAGCTTCGATAAATCAAGAGCAATCTTCAAGAAACGCACCAAAAACTCCACAAAATTATCAATTTAGGTATGTTAGCTATTCATCCTTGGGTTTCCTTCTACCCTTGGTGTTCAGGAACCCTTTTCAAAATCTTAAGTTAATAGTTTCTTGAAATTCATATATCAAATGGGTTGTTTTCATGTTCATGTTATTTTTATGGGTTTCAATTCTTGATTTAATTGTAGCTTTGATAAGTAAAAGAGTTTATGTATGCAATTGTTGTAATACCCATATCAAAACCCTTGAATTGTGAATTGATGAATGTAGTCATGATCCATCAACATGTTATTCAAGCCCAAGTACAAAATTATGCCTCCTAGGTGTTTGACAAAATGCTTAATTGAGTTAATTGTGCATTTGTAACTTATTAGTGACCCTAGTGTTGAACTCATGCCATTACTATATGTTTAAAATTACTACCATGCTAAAGTTATGCCTAGTAAATGTTTGTTTGAATGCCTATGTGAA
>NW_025835744.1:0-3567 GCF_002878395.1 Capsicum annuum
TGCAGGAATTTGATGATGTGTTCCCAAGTAAGTTACCGCAAGGACTTCCTCCACTTTGAGGAATCGAGCACCAAATAAACTTTGTTTCGGGGTCATAATTGTCGAACAAGCCAGCTTATAGAAGCAACCCCACGGATACAAAGGAATTCTAACGGTAAATTGAGGACCTCCTCAACAAAGGATACATCAAGAAAACCATGAGTTAGTACGTAGTCCCAGTGTTACTTGTGCCAAAGAAATATGGGACGTAGTGAATGTGTGTGGACTATCGAGCCATAAATAAAATTATGGTAAAGTATCATCATCCTATTCCTAGGCTAGATGATATGCTTGAAGAACTAAATAGCTCTTGTGTGTTTTTTAAGGTTGATCTTAGGAGCAGATATCACCAAATTCGTATGCAATCGGGTGATGAATGGAAGGCCATATTCAAGACCAAATTTGGTATATATGAGTGGATGGTCATGCCATTTGGCCTTACCAACGCTCCTAGTACCTTTATGCGGCTAATGAATCATGTGATGAAACTGTTTATTGGCAAATTTGTGGTCGTGTACTTTGATGATGTTTTAGTTTATAGTAAGTCTCTTAATGATCATGTATTGCATCTAAGTAATGTGTTTGATGTTCTTTAGAAAGAAAAATTGTATGCTAATATTGAAAAATGCTCCTTTGGTGTTGATAAAGTTGTGTTTTGGGGATTTGTTGTAAGCTCGAGGGGAGTGAAGGTAGATGAATCTAAGATAACTGCCATTAAAGATTAGCCAACCCCAAAAACCATGGGTGAAGTTTGGAGCCTCCACAGGTTGTCAAGTTTTTATAGGAGATTTGTCAAAGGATTTAGTACCATTTCCACCCCCTTGACCGAAATTATTCGAAAGGACCAACCTTTCCAATGGGGTAAGGAGCAATCTAATTAAGACCTTGAAAGATATGCTCATTTTTGCACTATTATTGCAATTGCCTGACTTTGATAAGATGTTCAAAGTTGAATGCGATGCTAGTAAAGTATGTATAAGGGTTATTTTGATGCAAGATTTAAAGCCCATTGCTTATTTTAGTGAAAAACTCAAAGGAGCAACTCTAAACTACTATATGTATGACTTAGAGTTGTATGTCTTGGTTAGAGTGTTAGGCAATTGGCAACACTATCTTTAGACCAAGGAATTCGTAGTCCGAACGAATCATGAATCCTTGAAGCACCTTTGGGCACAAGATAAGCTTAACAAATAGCATGTCAAATGGATTGAATTTCTTGAAACCTTTTCCTATGTGATTCAATACAAAAGGGGGAAGGATAATGTGGTAGCCGATGCATTGTGTAGAAAGCATGTTCTTGTTTCCACTTTGTCATCCAAGCTAATGGGGTTTGAGAGTCTCAAGTACTTATATCCCGAGGACCCTTACTTTGCTCCTATCTTTAGGGAAAGTGAAGTTGTGGGTAGGGAAAGGAGGCCCTTGGAGTCTAGTTCTTATGTTGTGTTTGATGGGTTCTTATTTTAGGGGAGACGGTTGTGTGTACCTTCTAGCTCTTGGAGAGAGTTGTTTGTGAGGGAGGCATATGATGAAGGTCTCATGGGTCACTTTGGAATTGATAAGACCATTGAAATATTGGAGTATCAATTCTATTGGCCAAGGATGCACAAAGATGTTGTCAAAAAGTATGGCTAATGCATGGATTGTAGGAGTGCTAAGTGAAGGCTCCTTCCTCACGGGTTATTCACCCTGCTTCCCACTCTATTATACCCGTGGTTTGATATTTCTATGGATTTCTTGTTGGGGCTTCCATGGACTCAAAGGGGTCGGGATAGCATCTTTGTTGTTGTTGATCATTTCTCCAAAATGGCATACTTTATTCTGTGTAAAAATAGTGAAGATGTGGCTAGTGTACCTTCTTTGTTTATTGAAAATGTTGTTAAGTTACACTGCATCCCAAGGACCATTGTAAGTGATAAGGATTCTAAGTTCCTTAGTCACTTTTGGAAGTCAATGTAGGGTAGGCTTGAAACTAAATTATTGTTTTCTACGTCTTGCCACCCACAAACCGATGGCCAAATGGAAGTAGTGAATTGAACCTTGGGTTCCATGCTGTGTTCCATATTTAAAGGTAAGTTTACATATTGGGAAGATCATTTCACTCTCATAGAATTTGCTTACCATTGGGTGATTCATTTGAGTACGGGCATTACGCCCTTTGAATGTGTCTACGGCTTCAATCCCCTAACCCCCTTGGACCTAACTCTTTTGTAAAGTGATGTTGTTATTAGCTTATATGGAACAAGAGGACTGAAGTCATGAAGACCTTACATGAGAAGGTGAGGATGCGACTTAAGAAGAAGAAGCAAGAGGTGTCCAAACGAGTCAACAAAAAGAGAAGTCATCTTGTACTTAATCCAGGAGATTGGGTGTGGGTACACCTACATAAGGACCGGTTCCACAACTAAAGAAAGGTCAAGTTTCTTCCAAGAGGTGAAGGTTCATCCTAAGTTCTTGAAAGAATCAACGACAATGCTTACAAGATCGACTTACCACCGAAATACCAAGTGCAAAACACGTTCAATGTGTGTGACCTCTCATGGATTGATGCCATTGAAAATAAAGAACCCGTGAGTTTGAGGTCAAACTCCTCTTAAGTTAGAGAGGATGATACGGGTGTCACAGGCTCGAGACCATTTACTAGAAGTCAAGCTCGAGAACTACAAAGGCTTCAAGGCGTGTTTATGAAAATAGACGCGGTTAAGCTTTTAGCAAACTTGCACAAGGGAGTGTACATATTTAAATGTGAGGGATGACATCAGGGACCCATAATACACCCCAAGTCTGCCCCAAACGCTCCACACTCTTCCCTTTCATTAAGGGTAAAGGGGTCCTATTGCCATCTTTTTTTGTGAAGACTATTTAAGGTGTTTCTTTAGTCTTGTTCTCTTTATTTAGTCATTTTATTGAAAACACTTGTAATATTGAACACCATTTTCCTCTCAAAAAGAGAGTATACCACCAAACATTGAACATCACAAGTAAAAGGTTCCACTTGTGTTATGAAACAACTAGAAACGAGAGTGCTTGAGTGAACCGATCTCCTCTTGTGTTCCATAAGAACGTGGTTCTTGTTAACTTATTTTATAGAGGTTTAAGAGTATTAATACACTCTTTAGTTTTTTCATTATGAGTTCTCCTTTCGTCAAGTTACTTATCTTCTTTATCGTTTAAGTTTGTGTTTGTTGTTTTCGTTTAATGTCTTATGCGTGTGGAATGTTTGTGTGATTGCGAACTATTTTCGTGCTCTTTTAGATACCGTTTGGTATCACTAAGAAACATATTAAATTATGCACTCAAATTATAGTTGCTTCACAAAAATGTTTTTAGTAAGAATAATTTACTGTACTCTTTCCTATATGAAAAGTATACTATATCTAAGTATTAGATGAATAAGATAATATATGAAGTTTCTCTTTCTTCCAATGACACACATCAGGAAAGTGTAGTAACTTTTATTCCAAATAACACACACATATATATATGTATGAAAGTGAAAATCAAAGGATTTGAGGGTAACTTTGTCATTTT
>NW_025835745.1:0-1292 GCF_002878395.1 Capsicum annuum
ATATAGTGATCACTAGTGTTTGGATTGATGATTTAAGGTCCTACTCCGATGGCAAGGATAGGACAGGTCTCCCCAACGTGGTTTAGACGTTGGACTCCATGTATCTCACATGGTTTATGTCAGTTGTAAGAGACTCCTAATATGTGTGTGTATTCTCCTATCTAATATGAAAAGTCTTATTCTTCTATCTGAGATAAAAACATATTTGTTTGAAAGACTGAGTTTGAGAAAGTAATTGGTTTCGAAAGATTTAATGAACATATACTCCAAAGAGAATTGTTATGAGATTTGATTGCTTTGATGATTTAGAATCAAGATGGAAATGAATTGAGATTTATTATGATGACTCACATGTTTTACCCGATATATTTTACCCTCTTATGATTATGTTGATTTTAATTCGAGCTAAGTAAGTCATTTATATCAGCATGCATAATTTTATAAACTGTAATGATATTAAGATATTATTTTATATATGCATTGCACCCCCATATGCTGGGTACATTTCTATGGTACTGACCCACATATTCATATATGGGCTATATTTTCTCGGAATGTAGGTACAAGGTATAGTGTACATCTTCAGATCCAGTCAATTCGTGATATCCAGTCAGCAGGTGATGAGCCCCTTTGATTCAAGGGATTGAGTTAGTTATACAGTTCGAAAAGTGTTGTATTTTCTTTATTCAATCGTATTTAGTTGGGTTAGTCGGGAGTCATGACCCGGCTACCTACAGTCAATACTAGTAGAGGCTTCATAGATAGTCAGTAGAAGTTGATATATTCCGTTTCAGTTTTTGTTGTAAAAGTAGACTTGTAATCTTAGAAATTTAGTTTTTTATCTATCATATACAGAAAAGAGTTATTTTCCACTAATTTGTATAGATTTATACTTTTTGTTCAGTTGCTTATGAGTTATGCTAGTAGAAGGGTTAGCTTGGGGTCACTTGTGATCCTAAGCACCGTGTGACATCTCGGGACCCGATTTTGGGGCGTTATACTAGGGCCCTAGCTTGGGTCATGACAAACTTAGTATCAGAGCATAGTTCATGGTCCTAGTGTGTCTGTAAAATCTCGTTGGGTAAAGTCCTATTTATAGGTATGTAGCGTGACATAATTATAAGCACGAGGCTACAAGGTATTTAGGAATGTCTTTCTTTTTTTCATTATTTAGTTCATACAATAGAGTTTGAATGTCCTTTAATCAATGATTTCCTATATTTCATAAAGTTATCATGCCTTCCCGTAGATCCAGCGACAGAATGCCCAAGTTGAGGATGTCCGTCCTACTC
>NW_025835746.1:0-1056 GCF_002878395.1 Capsicum annuum
ATGAAGAAGGCAGAAGGCATTGCAAAGGCAAGCCTTCATGCGCTGAAGCAACTTTTCTCTCCACTCCATAAAAAATACTTTACTCAGTTAATTAGATAAACATATTTCAATGGAAAAAGCTATGGAGCAACAAACTTCAGAAATATCAAAGCTACCCGAACAGGTATATTTATTTATGATTATGAATAGCTAAATTCATAATTCCCAGCAATCATGACACGATAAAATAAATTCATATTAGTTACTTTATAGTAGAATTATACGAAGAATAACGCTCCTGCAAAGACCTTGAGAGTGCAGAATTTTCCGCTGCAGACCTGAGTAACTGTTGGTCCAGGTTAGCTAATTTTGCTTCAAATTCATGCTTCATTTTGTCAACCTGCTTGGTTTTATTCTGAATCACATCATGCAGCTTCTGTTCATGTTCTTCTTTCAAATTTTGTATCTGCCGCATGCACTCCTTCAGTGCACCATCCAGATGTAATTTCAGTGCACCATCCAGATGTGATGCCCTGTCTTCAGCAGTAAGCTTCAAAAGAGTAACGGATTCCAGGTTATTTTTTAGTTTCGCGGCTTCTAACTCAGCCTTCTCCCAACCTGTACAGACAGATGTGAATAAAAGAATTCAGTACCAAGTTGCAAAACACTTGTTGCAAGAAAAACACAAGTCAATAAGGAACATCACCTGAGACGACTTCTTCAGCAACTTCAGCGCATTGTTTTACCAGGTTTTCATTATTAGTCATTTCTGACTGTGCAGCAGCCAACTATTCATTCAAATCCTTGACTTTATCCTCTAAGCCACTCACTTGTTCCTCAAGAGAATTAACTTTATCCTCCAGTCCAGTCAAATGTGAATAAGAGTCAACGGAAATTTGCACATATTTAGGTTTCTTAATTTCCTGTTTACCCTGAAATATAATGGAAACCAAAACATAAATCACCAAGACGAGACAAATTGAATGAATCTCTCTCACAACGTATTATTGTAAAAAAAAAACGATGAACAACCAAACTGAAACTATGTCTTTTCCTTTCTAGCACCAATCACATTAT
>NW_025835747.1:0-1889 GCF_002878395.1 Capsicum annuum
GCTGAGCTGTCAATATAAACCAAACAATAACACATGCGTGTATACACTCGCCTGGCCCCCCTACTTTTCACTTCCTCCTAAAATGAAATTGACAATTTTCATGGATAACACACAAATGACATATCTCTCAGCTCTCTATACACCCACTCACCATCACAACACAACACATCTACAACACAACACATAGAAAAACACACACAAAACACAGACTACTACACAGCCAAATGCGAGAGATGGGAGAAACAGTGAAAGAAAGAGGGAAAAACAGAGAGGGGAGGTCCATCGGGGGGGGAAAAATAGCTTCTTTTTCCCAAAAGTTAGGCTATTTATTGTAACGCTCCGGAAAATAGGTCCCGGAGCGTCACACGGTGGTTGAGGCTACAAGTAGCCCCAAGCTAACCCTTTGAGCCATTTTCATTTAGTTCAACACAAATCAACGGGGTTTCCATAAATAACCCTCAAATATCAACACATCCAAGAATAAAAGAATTTCAGAAAGATAACAAAATATGACTTATTAGTCAACTCCCAACATCTATACTAGTCTGACAGGCCTCTAAGAAAATCAATAAAACCAGCGAGCCATTGAGACATGCCCCAACTGACTCATACTCAGTTATCAAATGTAAACAATTCCATGAAACCAACATCAGACATCATGTCCTCGGAACATGAGGACTCACCACAACAGAGAATGTAGAACAGCGTGCCCTAAGAATCACTGTCGAACCTGAAACTAAGCATCTGAACCTACATTCTGAGAAAATGCAGGCCACATCCGAAGATGTGGGTCAGTACCATGGAAAGAAATCGATTATATGGGGGTGTATGCAGTTGTATAAACATCAATATCATAAATATTTATAAGAAATATGCAGGGTGTATGAAAGACTCACATAGCTCGAAGAAAATCATCATAATCATGAGAGGATGAAATAAGTACAATAACACATGTGAGTCATCATATAATTTGTCAATCACTTTTAGTTCATCAAGAATATCAATTCTCATAATGTAAATATCATTTAAATCTTTCGAAAGAATAACTTTCACAATTCCACTTTCAAATCACTTCACCATTCATCACAGACACAAGGAAACACACACACACTGGGAGATCCTATAACCGACATAAACCATGTGAGCTACATGGAGTCCAATGTACAACCCACGTTGGGGAGAGCCGTCCTATCCTTGACATCGGAGTAGGACTATCGATATCAAATCCACACAAACTAGTGATCACTATATAAATCAGCCTCAGGCTCACTCCTACGGGGATACGTAGTTCTAGGGAAGTAAGGTCGCTTTATACCTCCCACTCGGTGCTAAATATTTCTCTTAAACTTAGCTCAGATCATTTCAAAGACAATCCACAACAAAATAATTTCAGTAATATATAAATATACATCGGGAGCCATCATGCTTCCCATCTATCAAAATCAACCACGTTGTGGATTTCTTTCACACTCGAGTTCAAAACAACTCCATTAAGACCAAAAGGTAAAATCATTCAAAATATCTCAAATATTCAACATCAACGTACTTATAACAGACACTTTCTCAAAAAAATACAATTTCCAATGGGGATTCACGACCCAAATATCAAAATCATGATAAATATCATTCAAGATTCATGCTTTATATCTCCACACATGTAAATTCATCTTTCAAAATCATAAACATCAAGATTTCATAATAATCATCATAAGATATGGGTTCATGCTTCATATTCGTAAAAATCAAATAAAAATCATGCCTTTGTAAAGAAAATTACTTTTGGGCACAAGAACGAAAGAGAGTTCTTATTGAAAAACCCCACATACCTTGAGTGATGAACTTTAGATCGATACTCATTTTTGAGATTTTAATCGTGCCTTTGAATGATG
>NW_025835748.1:0-2735 GCF_002878395.1 Capsicum annuum
GTAACAGGACACTTTTTATACACTTTTTGGGCAACAATCGAATCACCTACTGGGGTAGAAACTAGGATAGGCCCAGGAATAATCTCAGGACTCATTTCAAAATTCAAATCCATCAAAGGTGTAACATATGAGAAACTGGATCCAGGATCCAACAAAGAATACATATCAAACTGAAATATATGAAGCATACCAGTAACAACATCGGGAGAGTCCTCCTATTCCTGGCAGGATGGTAAAGCATAGAATCTATTCTGGCGCTGCTCGCCACCGTTGTGAGAAGAGGCGTCCTGAGCTGGGGCTGGGTGAGTCACTGGAACAGGAGCACTAACAGTCTGAGTCTGGGTTTGAGGGCGATAGTCACGATGCCCTTGTACATCCTGTGGACAATCTCTAACTCTGTGACCCATGACACCACACCAGAAACAACCCCTCTTCTCACCCCAACACTCACCCGAGTGAGCCCTACCACACTTAGGACACAGGGGACGATTTGGTTTACTGCCAGCATTGTACTGGGACCTGGATGCATATGACCTGGTACCTTGCTCCTGCCTACCTTTAGGCATGGGAGCACTAGAAAATGACGGTCCTAGCATAGACGAACGAACTTGATACTGAGGGCGACTCCTTTCCTGCGATCTAGTCTGACCCTATCCGTGCTGCTCGGACCTAGCTCTCTTATTCTATCTCTCTCCTTAATCTTGTCTGCCTTAATCTATTGGGCATGAGTCATCAGTCTAGAAAGATTCATCTGACTATTTATCATAGTAGACCTACATTTCTTAACCACATAACTAGACACTCCAGTCACAAACTTACTCATACTAGCCCAATTATCAGCCACTAAGTCAGGAGCAAACTTGGCCAACTGATTAAACTTTAAACACTACTCCTTAACAGTCATAGAGCCCTATCGCAGGTTCATAAACTCTTTCACCTTCGCCTTCCTCATCTCCAAAGGGAAAAACTTATCCAGGAATGCATCCTGGAACTCTTCCCAAGTTGTAGGGACAACTCCCTCACCTCTACCTTTCCTCCAAGCAACAACCTAGTCATAAGCAAGGTCTTTCAACCTATACGCAGCCAACTCTACACTATGTTCCCCATATACATACATTACCTGAGTAATTTTTTGCACCTCTCTAAAAACAACTGTGGATCCTCATAAGACTTGGACCCATAGAATGTCGGCTGATTCATCCACATGAAGTCATAGATCCTGGCAGCAGCTAAATACCTCCTTGCTGCTGTGGAGCTGGGGCCGGGTTGGCCTAAATATTTGCAGTAACAGCTAGGGCCAGCGCCTGAAAGGCTGCCCAAAATTTAGCATGAGACACGTTTTCATTCAATGGGTCAGCGGGTTGAGGTTGTTGACCATCATTATTTCTTCTTGCTCGACATGGAGGAATATTTCTGAAAGAGAAGAGCACGAATCAATAGCAGAGAGAGACACTTTAAGCATGATAGACTCTTAAAAGAAAGAATCACACTTTTTCTTAAAACATCTTGTAGCCTCTTGCTCATAGATATGGAGCACTATCCACTGATGATCAAGACTCTACTTAACTTGGCTTGTTAGACTCCCTAGGATACCTTAAAACCTTAGGCTCTGATACCAAGTTTGTTACACCCCAGAAAATGGGTCGCGGAGTGTCATACGGTGCTAGAGGCTACGAGTAGCCCCAAGCTAACCCTTTTGAGCCATTTTCATTTAGTTCAACACAAATCAATGGGGTTTCCATAAATAACCCTCAAATATTAACAGAGTAATCATCTTCCAAGAATAAAACAATTTTAGAAAGATAATAAAATATGACTTATTAGTCAACTCCCAACATCTATACTAGTCTAACAAGCCTCTCAGAAAATCAATAAAACCAACGAGTCATTAAGACATGCCCCAACTGACTCATACTCAGTTATTAAATGTAAATAATTTCGTGAAACCAACATCAGACATCACGTCCTCAGAACATGAGGACTCACCACAACAGAGGATGTAGAACAGCATTCCAAAAGAATCACTGTCAAACCAGAAACTGAGCACCTAAACCTATATTCCGAGAAAATGCAGCCCACATCCGAAGATGTGGGCTAGTACCATAGAAAAGAACCGAGTATATGGGGGTGTATGCAGTTGTATAAACATCATCATCATAAATATTTATAAGAAATATGTAGTATATAAGAAAGACTCACATAGCCCAAAGAATATCATCATAATCATAAGAGGATGAAATAAGTACAATAACATATGTGAGTCATCATATAATTTGTCAATCACTTTCAGTTCATCAAGAATATCAATTCTCATAATGTAAATATCATTGAAATCTTTTGAAAGAATAACTTTCACAATTCCACTTTCAAATTACTTCACCATTCACCATAGACACAAGGAAACACACACACATTGGGAGATTCTATAATAGACATAAACCATGTAAGCTACATGGAGTCTAACATACAACCCACGTTGGGGAAAACCGTCCTATCCTTGCCATCGGAGTAGGACTATTGATATCAAATCCATACAAACTAGTGATCACTATAAAAATCAGCCTCAGGCTCACTCCTTTGGGGGCACGTAGTTCTAGGGAAGTAAGGTCGCTTTATACCTCCCACTCGGTGCTAAAGATTTCTCTCGGACTTACTCAGATCATTTCAAAGACAATCGATAACAAAAATATTTTAGTAATATATAAATATACATCGGGTGCCATCATGCTTCCCAT
>NW_025835749.1:0-1137 GCF_002878395.1 Capsicum annuum
TTGAAGAATGCTGGAGCAACATACATGAGAGCCATGACCACTATGTTTCATGATATAATGCATAAGGAGATTGAGGTCTACGTGGATGATGTGATTATTAAGTCAAAAAGTCAGGCCGACCATGTTAAAGATTTAAGAAAGTTCTTTGAAAGGCTTCGCAGGTATAATCTCAAACTCAACCCAGCAAAATGTGTATTTGGAGTTCCGTTTGGAAAGCTGTTGGGGTTTGTAGTCAGCCCTCGGGGAATTAAATTGGATCCCTCGAAAATCAAAGCCATTCAAAATTTGCCCCCATCCAAGAATAGAACGGAGGTGATGAGTTTGCTTGATAGACTGAACTACATTAGATGATTTATTGCTCAACTCACAACCACTTGTGAGCCCATATTCAAGTTGCTGAAAAAGAGTGTTGCGGTAAAATGGACTGAAGAATGTCAAAAAGCGTTCGATCGAATCAAAAGATATTTGTCAAATCCGCCCGTGCTGGTACCCCCGGAGCCTGGTAGGCCTTTGATTTTATATTTATCCATCATAAAAAATTCTTTTAGTTGTGTCCTGGGTCAATATGATGTCACAGGCAAAAAGGAGCAGGCTATTTATTATCTTAGTAAGAAGTTCACCGCATATGAGGCCAGGTATACTCTTCTTGAAAGGACGTGTTGTGCCCTAACTTGGGTAGCACAGAATTTGAAGCATTATCTCTCATCCTATACTACTTATCTCATCTCTCGCATAGATGCTTTGAAGTATATCTTTCAGAAGCCTATGCCAACAGGTCGATTGGCAAAGTGGCAAATATTGCTTACCGAGTTCAACATTGTATATGTGACTCAGACCGCCATGAAAGCCCAAGCCTTGGCAGATCATCTTGTTGAGAATCCCATTGATGAAGAGTACGAGCCATTAAAGACATATTTTCCTGACGAAGAAGTGTCATGTATCGATGAAGTCGTTATAGATGCTGATCCAGGTTGGAGGTTATTCTTCGATGGAGCTGTCAATACGAAAGGAGTTGGAATAGGTGCGGTTCTTATCTCTGAATCGGGACAATATTTCCCGGTAACAGCACAACTTCGATTCTACTGTACTAACAATATAGCAGAGTATGAAGCCTGCATTCTTGGTTTGAGGTTAGCT
>NW_025835750.1:0-1291 GCF_002878395.1 Capsicum annuum
TAGGATTTTTGCCCTGATTTTCTTACTAAAATTAAGTTTTACTTTTTTTTGGAGGAAAATAAAAGTTACCATAATTATTTTTATTTTTTCTAAAAGGAAAATATAAAACTTTTCCATATTTGGCAAACCTCTTTCTTGAGGAAAGGTTTTGGGCATCTATAAACAGAAAACCCCCTTATCATACCATAACATAATAGTTTTATGTTTTCTTTTATATTAAGTTTTTATATGTAGGCCAATTGACCAAGCTATATAGTAATCATGTTTTTAGTATGTTTTTCTCTGTCGTCTAAATTATCACTGCGATAGTTTGTAACGAATAGCTTCCGCATGACGCCCTCTCGATTTCGAACCCAACTAATATTATGTCAAACTCAAACCCTTCACTATATCCAAACTACGTTTAACTTCTATTCATTTACATTATAAGTAAATACAAATAAATTTGGATTCATTTGATAGCTGGAAAATGCATTTTATTAAGCTATTTGTATAACCCTCTTAATTACTTTTTGTAAGTGCATAATCCATATAGTTAGAAAGTTTATCCGCAACCAGATTAATTTGCTTCATAACAATTACTAATATTTATCTTGATTAGATGTAATTAGTCTTCTATTATCTGTCAATTACCTTCTTTGATCCTAACAACTGTGAAATAAAAGAAGTGAGATAATTACAAGATTAATGACACTGATAAAGGTACATCTATCATTATTTTTAGGCCGAAGATATTTGCATCTCCTCAAAATGGCTGGTAAATTGATTTATGTGTCTTAATGACATTTTTCATTTTTTAATTACCTTTAAGCTTATGACATTTATATGACAATTATCAACGCAATGTGTATATTCTCATCATAAGCTAAAAGCAATGGCGGACACAGGAATTCAAGGTTGTGGGTGCTCAAAATTTTTTTATAAAAAATAATATGTAGCTGCTGTAGGGATTCAAACCTAGAAAATTGGGCATGAAAGTCACATCCTTAAGCCACTGCACCCAACCATATGTTTGTTCTCTGAGTGCTTTTTAATAAATTATACCATTTATTCTGTGTTTCTTATATAATTATACCTAATTTACGTAGAGTTTAGTGGGTGCCGGAGCACCCCAAAATTACACATGGGTCCGCCCCTGACCAAAAGGTAATTACATTGCTCTATGTGTCTTAATTTATATGACATTTTTCATTTTTTAATATTCAAAATGAAATAAATTTTAATTAATATTTTAAAATATATATTTTATTACATGACATAAGCAGAACTAAATTATAGTACTTTTCGTATA
>NW_025835751.1:0-1363 GCF_002878395.1 Capsicum annuum
CCTTGATGAATTTCGCGTGTGACGCCTCCATTTTGGAGTCTTCCCCCAACGGATTGAAAATCGTGGACCAATAAAAAAGAAACAAACAAAATACACCCCTAAACCAATGAAAATCCTCCAAATGTGTACGAAATCGTACCTATTATCCTGAGAATCACAGGATTGAGCCGTTAGGAGGGACAACTCATCGAATTCTGGAATCCTCGAGGGTTTTCTCGCATGAGACGCATGTGGAGGGGCTACAAACTAGTTGATTTCGGGTGGATTTCGAGCTGGTAGGGTCGAGTTCGATTGGATTTGGGTTGAGGGTTGTTGATGATGTTGTTGTTATGCTTAGGGAACAAGACATATAGGACTGGGCCAGGTCAAAACATGGAATTGGGCTGGTTTGGTTAGGTGTTTAGGCCAATTTTTGTTGTTGTTTTGAGGTTATTAAAAGAGAAAGTGAGTTGCTAATGGATTTAAGGGTTTGGGTTTTAATGGATTGGTCTTGTGAGACTATTGGGCTGTAATTGGGGTTGATTTTGAGATGGGCTATTATAGTTTAAGGGAAAAGTGGGTTGGTTGGTCACACATCCTGAATGAAGCATGTAAAATTGATTATGTTTGATAGTTAGGTGCAATTATATTTTATTATATGTAGTTGATACCATTTCTGGTAGATAAAATATACATTTTAATTGACCTATATTTGTAATAAATACATATGCAGTTCCTAATTGTATTTAAATCGGCCTGCGCTGTGCAATTTATATTTTTCTTTGGCATATGGTGTGCTTGATTCTGAAAATGATGAATTATGTATACAAGTCATATATTTTCTTTGGCATATGGTGTGCTTGATTCTGAAAATGATACATCCTGAACGTGGTTCTTCGAGAATCTAAAGGAAGCGTAAGGGGTAAGACAAAATATGTGTGTTGTGTCTGATAGGAATCCAAGCATCATAAAGGTTGTTGGTGATATGTACGAAGATGTTCCACATTATGCATGTATGTGGCATCTATGGGGAAATGTGAAAAAACTTTACAGAAAGTCACACGATGCATTATCTGAGATCTTTTATACAATGGCAAAATCATATTCAAAGTCAGAATTCCACATGTTAATGAAAAAAGTTGAGGCCGCTTGTCACGCCCCAAAATCCCATCGGGCCGGACTGGCACCCGAAGCCGAGAAGGCCCGGGATAACCCGTTCAAATACCTGTACTTTCACTTACATGTCACCAAAAAAAAAAATTGGACAGCACGTCGTTGCATATAGAAAGGTCTAATTACCTGTATCAGCACAACACACACAAATATATATATATAATACTTGGCCGTCGGGGCCACCACATATACAAATATAACGTTACTATAT
>NW_025835752.1:0-3014 GCF_002878395.1 Capsicum annuum
AAAAGAAAGTGACTTTAATTTGTTAAAGTGACAGACCAAGACAGAAATATAACTCGTATTGACTCGAGAAGGAGTCTTCCACTAACTTTTATAAACAAATGTAAGATGTGAAATAACTCAAAGTGGGTTTCTATCAACTTTGAACAAACAAAACTTATATATTTGGCAAAGACTAAAATGTTACTATTAGGTCCTTCATTTTGATGACTGACAAATTGTATGTTGAGACATATTTCCTGAAGAATGTGTGGTGACAAAGCTGAAATTACTTAGGGGCCTAGTTTGGCATACACATCACTGTCACAGTCAACTACACAACTAAACGAAAGAACAAAAGCTGGTGGATAAGCTGCTGCTCCTTTTTGCTTCAACCAATGGGATCCTTCCAAGGTTTACTTGTGTCATACATATATTGCTCATACTCCACAACAAGAAAATCAAGCTTCAAATATTCTCATAACAAATATCTCTCTGAAGCTCTTGAATCGAAGCCTCACTTGCAACAAGGAACTGAACGCTCATAAAGTTGTAATTCACATTCTTGTAGTAACTGAGTCCTTGCATTGTGATTAAACGTTGACTAATCTTGCTGTCCATTATTAGTAGGTGTTTTGTGTTATTTTCCACACCAGGCTAGATTTAGCTTGGTGTTCCAGTTAGAGTTAACTGGGTTGTTGTGCAGTAGAGTTACTGCAAGTTTCTCTTTGTAATAGAGCTATTACTAGGAGAAGAAGGATTAGGAGGTTAATCCTTGAGGCCATGGAGTTTGTATTCTAGTTTGCTTGAATATTAGTGGAGCTTGAGAAATCCCGAAGGCAGGTCGTGGGTTTTCTCCCTTGAGCAAGGAGTTTCCACGTAAAAATCTCTGTGTTTGCTATCTACCTTCTTTCCACGCACTTTATTGTTGATTCTTGTTAGTTCTTATTGGTTGAGTCAGTTTGGGACCAGGTCTAAAAGTTGAGGAGCAACTCACTACAGTTCTTCAGTTACATTTTATGAGACTATTTTGAATCTACCATTAAACATACGATACCATTAGTGTCATTTTGTCCTATTTTTTGTAACCAAATGTAAGGATGCAATAACACAGCAAGAATGAACTGAATTAATATTTCAATAATTTATAATAAAGATGCTTATGTTTAAAATGTCTCTTCCTTGCGTAAAGTTATCAATAATTTCAATATTACAATGAATTTATAAGAAAGATGTTCATGTTTAATTTTCTTGGTTGGAGTATTATTTTTGTTTTACCCCAGTGGAAAACTGAATATTAAGATGCTGACAATTACATCATAACAAATAGGGACTTAGTTTTGGCAAACCAAAATCTAACTAGTGTCAGCTATGGGTTCATCCGGGATTTGTAACTTTCGATACAAAATATAGATATATATTGAAAATGCTAATAACATATCAACTATTATGTTTGAACCTGTAAATTTGATATTTCAATGTATTCAATATTGAAAAAGCTACTAATATAACAGCCAATGTTATATACGTTTTTCATTTTCCAGAAGAGAATATTAAGGCTTCCGTAATATGTTTACACATCCAAGGACCACACAAACCCTGGCTGTTACTTCGAGTTAATTGCAAAAGCTAAATCAGCCAACTTCATCTTTAATGGTAATATTAGGAATTTCCACATTGGTATCTGCTCTACGTGCACATTTTCCTGTATGAAGAAACAACAGGTTCGCCTGTTCTGGCATGTCAGTAGGATCTAGAGCATAGTGTTGATGGAGTAGTTTCTGTTGCAAAATGTGTCCTAAAAAGTAGTAACGAACGGTTTATTATACTAAAAACCTTACACTTAACTAACAACTAATCCAAACCAGTTATAACTAACTGCACTGCTCTAATATGGATTAGCATACCTGCCACCCTCCACCCCATCAAGCTGTAAATTGGTATACATCTAGTAATCCCGCAGCCTTTGGTGAGCAAATCTGCAATTCGAAATGAGTTTCCAAATATTGAGGTTGAATCAGCAGTGGTTTGATTTTCTCCCCGACAAAATGGAAATCTATGTCGATATGCAAAATAGAATTAGAGGCTATCTGTATAGAAGCCTTGTTATCACAGTGCAACGCGACAATTGAATATCCTTCCCAGCAAATTACTGAGTGATTTGGTGTTTTCCCAGAAAAAAATAATAATAAACCACTAAACCCAAATTGAAAATAGCATTTCCAATTTATTAACCTGCTTTTTTATTTTTGTGAAATGTGCACGTGGCATTAGGAAATAAAATATAGACAAATGAATAAAATATAATAATAATGCTGCATCACATGTGGCCCCCACAATCACATCAATCAAGTCAAACTCTCCCTCCCTTGACAGTGGTTTTGTTTGCTTCCCCCACCACTGCTCTTCCCTCTATGCTTTCACTCATCCGTATTACTTGTGAAAATAGCACTGAAGAAGCAAAAAAGTAAGAAGGGGCGACGAGGGTAGAGAATGTGAATGGAGGAGTTGCGAAGGCAGCGGCGAGGGCGGTGAAAGTGAACGGAAGGTGGAGGAGAAAGTGAAGGGGTTTGCAGGGGAGGTGCATCACCGAGGAGTACAGAAGAGGCCATCGGGGAAATACACGGCAGAGTCTAGAGATCTGAGGAAATATGCAATGTTTTGTTAGGTATGTTTGACACAGCGGAGGAGGAGGCGCAAGCATATGATACGATGGCTATTGAGTTTCGCGGTGTGAAAGTTAAGACGAATTTTCTGAATCTGATGGACAAAATGAATCGGACTCCCAGTATCATCGGTACTGCTGAGTCATTGAATGTGGTGGCTGTGATGGCAATTCAACCATAACCACTGCCTTTGCCTCCACCTCAACCGCCGCCATAGCCACTACATTCGATGACTCACCAATATTGATCTGACTGTGACTTCGACAGAGGGGTCATAAATGTGTGGCCCGTCCAACTCGTCTAGACTTTAACGGGTCAGGTTCAACTACAAAATGATTTTAATTTGGGCGGGTAATTGGGTTAATACACAAA
>NW_025835753.1:0-1073 GCF_002878395.1 Capsicum annuum
TTGAACTTGATATAGTAGATAGTGTGTATATGTATGTGTATGTATATATATATATATATAACATATACATTATATAGCGATGGTATATTAATGACATAAGCAAAATCAATCGATAATTTATTTGAGTATATGTGAAATATAATGGGATAGTAAAATCAGGTATATGATGTATATAGTACGTATTTATATGAAATACATCGCATTATATTATTGGATAAGATACTCGTGTATGTATATGATGTATATAGTACATATTGATATAGTCGATAATGTGTGTGTATATATATATGCATGTGTGTGTATTTATAAGTATATATACACGTGTGTGTGTATGTATGTATATATAGGTATATATGTATATATGACATAAGCTAAATCAATCGATAATACAATTGTTATAAGTAGCACATCGCAATATATTATTGGATAATATACTTGTATGCATGTGATGTATATAGTACGTATTTTGAACTTGATATAGTTGATAGTGTGTATATGTGTGTGTATGTACATGTATATATATAATATATAGATATTATATAGCGACGGTATATTAATGACATAAGATAAATCAACTGATAATTTATTTGAGTATATGTGAAATACAATAGGGTGGTAAAATCGGGTATGTAATGTATATAGTATATATATGATCAAATACGTCGCATTATATTATTGGATAAGATACTTGTGTATGTATGTGATGTATATAGTACCTATTGATATTGTCGATAATGTCTCTATATATGTGTGTGTGTGTGTGTATATATATATAGTATATCCATATTATATAGTGAAGGTATATTAATGACAAAAGATAAATGAACCGATAATTCAACTGAGTTTCTGTGAAATGTTGTATATTATTATGGGGTAGCAAAATCGGGTATGTGATGTTTATATTACGTCTTTGAATGTTGATAGCCAATTGAATATATTTATATATATGCATATCGATCCCGCGTAGTGATGAAATAGATATACTATTTTGTGTCAATATAATGTAGACACACGCAAATTAACGTAACAGAAATAATCGATAATTTATTTGATTAACACGTTGTTTTACGAGC
>NW_025835754.1:0-1370 GCF_002878395.1 Capsicum annuum
GTAAAGACCTATTTGATCCTAACCTTAGCATTCTGATATTAGTGGAGCATTACACTAAGGGCAAGCATATGGTCATCAGTTGTAATCTAAGAATTCTTTGCGAGAGTGAGAGCAAGCAAGTTCTTATACCCATATTTCTGAAAAATGCAAAACTATGAGTGATTATGGGTAACATTTTGTGTGAGCGCACATGGTTGATGATTGTTGGGTGGTTTTATATGATTTTTTTTGGCTTAACTTGTGTATACGAATTAACCAACTTAATGAGTCTATGTTGGAGGGTGAGTTGTTTCTAGTAATGATCAAGAAATCTACTCTTTGTTAATAATTGCCGTGTATGTCTTGTTGAAAATTTTGTGTTGCTTCTGTGAAGTTTAGTTAGGTATTCGCATGGATGTACTATTTTGTTCGAGGACAAACAAAGCTTTAAGTGTGGGGTGGTGATGTTGGGCGTATTTATACGTCTAAGCACCATAACTTACCCATGTTCTAGCTAAGTTTTGAGGATAAAATATATAATTCTTGCACTTTTAGTCTATTTTTAGTTAAGTGAGCTGACCTATGTGATTAGCATGCTTTTCAGGTACTAATGGGGAAGATTTCAGCACTTTGGGGACCTGTGGACAGCAACGGAAAACTTCACATAAAAAGGAAAGCAGCTCTTGGACTGAATGTGACGCATGAAAACTTTTTCCCGAGCAAACTCAACATTTTTAAATAGTTAAGGATGCAGTAGCAATTTATTAGAGAAGGATGTTATTAAAAGCATGATTGCTGAATTTTTAGTTCATTATTCACATTATTTAGATTTCACAGTCTGTATTATTTTGAAAACAAGAATAGCAGCGTAGCTTAAGGACAGAGAGGGAGAAACGTGTTTCTCTCTTAATTTCGCTAGTCATCTTCATCACCAAAATCGTTCTAAGTTTTGGTATGATGAATATTTCTATGTTGATTTCTGTTTTATTCATGAGTAGCTAAGCTTATTTGTTAGGGTTATGGAAACCTTGTAGTATACTCTCTATTGCTATGGGTTTTTGAATTTATGATGTGTCACGCCACTTATATCATTACTCTCTTTATTTTGATTGAATTCTCGTGGTTGCAAACATAGGGAATGCGCCATTATAGCAATAACTTGTTCGAATGAAAAGTTACTGTTTGGAAAAGAGAGTGTGACGAGAAAATAGGGTTTCCAACCTCTATTTTACACGTTAATGCCCTAGCAGGATTAACTTCTTGGAGAGTTCGTATAATTGGTTGTACACTTTGGATTTGAGAGAACTAAGGTGAATAAATCCTTGATGGTTGAAAAACACTTGAATTTAGAATTAGAATACGTCTCTCTATAAGTGCATGCATGTATAAAA
>NW_025835755.1:0-2385 GCF_002878395.1 Capsicum annuum
ACTTCCATGGAAAATCTCAAATCACATATGCATGGTTTCAACCATTGAAGTATATAGGCAAACAATTCCCATGACATAAAGTAAATGACTTATAAATCATATTGAAAGCAAGATATTAGCATTTGATTGAAAACCCCCATTATAAAGCATGCATGTTCATAAAAATTACATCCATGAGATTTTAGGATAACCCCACGTACCTCTATTTCCAAGGATAATAGGTTTTTCTTGAAGCATGCGGATTGATGAATCCAAATATGTAATTATCTTTGAAAACCTACGGTCAAATCTTGAACTATTTGGGTTTTTATTTTGAAACCCTAAGGAGAATCTTGAGCACTTTTGATGAAAGAATATATATTTTGGGGTCCTTGGAACTAAATCTCGTGTTTTAGGACTAAGTAAGGGTGGAAAAGGACCACTTTGTCCTCAACACGGAGTGTTTAAATCACCAGAATTCCTTACATAGGCACCGCCCATCCCATTGCCTATGTTCGCATAGGCGCCGCCTAGGCTATCGCCTATGTTTGCATAGGCACCACCTAGGCTATCGCCTATGTTTTCCAGTGGCCATGGGCAATTGGTTAGGCGACGCTTATCACTTTGAAGGGCCATAACTTCTTGCTCGGGTGTCGAATTTTTGCCAAATTGGTATCGTTGGAAAGCTAACTCGAATACCTATCATTTGACACGTATTAGGCTTCCTAATTCGACATATACAGAGAGTTATGGTCGATGGAAGCTGACACACTTTACAACGTCTACTAAAACTTAGTCGATCGAAATAGTTCCAACTTGTCCTTGAGTTGAAGGACCTCTATGGTCTAAATTCAAGCTTGAGCGAATTCACATGCTACACAATAATTAACATGCCGTATTGGCATAGGATTTTATGGCTTCGGGATTAGCAACGCATTGAAATCATGGTCTATATTGTAGCCCGAATTGCAGGGCGTTACATTATCCCCCCATATGATCATTCGTCCCCGAATGATGATGCGGGACACAGACAGACGCGATTTCAAGCATAATAAAGGACTAGGAAAGACAAGATAGGAATAGTACCTTCTGTCTGCTCCATCGAAGCAAACAAATTGGGATATCTAATTCTCATGTCATCTTCTGACTCCCAAGTTGCTTCTTCAACTTTCTGATTCCTCCACAGTACCTTTACTGAGGCTATCTCTTTGCTCCTCAACTTTCGAACTTGGCGATCTAAAATTTCAACGGGCTCTTCTTCGTAAGACAAGGAGTCTATCACTTTGATACCCTCTACTGGCAATACCATAGAATGATCTCCAATGCATTTCTTCAACATAGATACATGGAATACCGGATGAACGGAACCCAAACTGCAGGCAATTCTAACTCATATGCAACTGTACCAATCTTTTTCAAAATCTAATATGACCCTACATAACGAGGGATAAATTTACCCCTTTTTCCAAACCGCATAACTCGAGAAACCTTGAGAAACACCCAATCACCAATTTCAAACTCTAGTTCTCTTCTCTGAACATCGGCATAGGACTTTTGACGACTCTGAGTAGTCTTGAGTCGTTCTCTAATGATTTTCACTTTCTCCATCGCTTGATGAACAAGATCAGGCCCATACAACTGAGTCTCACCCACTTCATACCATCCTATCGTAGACCTACATCTCCTCCCATACAAGGTCTCAAAAGGAGCCATCTTGATGCTGGCATGGTAGCTATTATTGTAGGCGAATTCAACGGGTCTACCCAACTACCTTTGAAATCAATGACGCATGCCCTCAACATATCTTCGAGGGTCTGAATGGTACGCTCAGCTTGCCCATTCGTCTGAGGGTGGAAAGCTGTGCTCAAATTCACTTATGTACCTAAACCCTTCTGAAAGGATCTCCAAAACTGAGATGAAAATTGCGTACCTCTGTCGGATATAATGGACACTGGTGCCCCATGCAATCAAACTATCTCCTCAATGTAAATCTTAGCATAAACCTCTCCCGAATAATTAGTCCTCACAGGCAAA
This sequence comes from Capsicum annuum, assembly GCF_002878395.1. Lineage (NCBI taxonomy): Eukaryota > Viridiplantae > Streptophyta > Magnoliopsida > Solanales > Solanaceae > Capsicum > Capsicum annuum. Next base: position 2,014 of record NW_025835755.1, read on the forward strand.
AAGTGGGCTGACTTGGTCAACCGATCTACAATCACCTATATAGAATCATATTGGTTTCGGGATCTCGGAAGTCCTATAATGAAGTCCATATTTATCATCTACCACTTCCATAAAGGCAGGGCTATCTCTTGGGAAGGACACAAAATCAGCTACATCACGTTTCATGATATTCCACCAACACAAGGTTTTCAGATCATGGTACATCTTAGTAGAGTCTGGGTGAATGACATACCTCGAAGTGTGCGCCTCATTAAGGATTCTTTCCCGTAGCCCATCGACATTCGGAACGCACAACCTACCCTGAAATCTCAGAATACCATCGCCACCAATTTCAAACGACATAACCTTTTGTTGACCCACATCTTTCTTGAT
>NW_025835756.1:0-1756 GCF_002878395.1 Capsicum annuum
TGATATAGAAGATGTCGTGTTCCGAAACTCAAGTCAAAATTATGCAAAAACTTCATCAACATATGGTGGTCTAGTGCCTTTAGCAAATCCATGAACTCTTTCATTACATGCATTATGAACATTAAACATTCATGCTAGACTCCCTCTTTAGTGATTTAAAACCACCTTTAAATCATAACAGGAGTTCAATCATTTCATATAGTGCTTTTCAAGGATGCATTGCAAAACAATTCATATGCTATGAGAAATCTGAAAAATTAATAATAAGAGGGAATTCACCAAAAATCATGCTCTCAACAAGAATTCATTCTTAAATACATGGTTTCATACATTCATATTCTCAAATCACTTTGGGAAAAGGTCAAAAGACCAAAACAATGATGTTAAAACATTTAATACATGAATATATACATAGATTCAAAAACCCCATTCTTAAACATGATTTTTCTATGCCGATGAGAATTTAGGAAAACCCCGCGTACCTCTATATGCAAAGATGATAGTTTGTTCTTGAAGCCTACGTTCTGGGGATTCCCAAAATGCAATTAGTTTCAAAAACCCACGGTTGAATCTTGAGTTGCTTGGGTTTTTATTTTGAAACCCTAAGGAGAGTTACTGAGAAATTTTGATGATTGAAGGCGTATTTTGGGGTCTTTGGGAACTGAATTTCGTGTTTATAGCTAAATAAGGGTGGGAAAAGGATCATTTTGTCCCAAAAATGGAGTGTTTAAGTCACTTGAAACCATTACATAGGTGCCGCATATGATATCACCTATGTTTACATAGGAGCCGTATGCTATCGCCTATGTTTACATAGGCGCCGACTATGCTATCGCCTATGTTTACATAGGCTCCGCCTATGCTATCGCCTATGTTTTTCAGTGGCCATGTGCGATTGGTTAGGCGACGCATACTACTTTGAAAGGCCATAGCTTCTTGCTCAGGTGTCAAATTTTAGCAAAATTGGTATCATTGGAAAGCTAACTCGAAAACCTATCATTTTACACATAGTAGGCTCTCTAATTCGACATATACAAAGAGTCATGGTCGATAGAAGTTGACACAAATTATAATTTCCACTTAAACTTAATCGATCAAAGTATTTTTCAACTTGTCCTTGATTTGAAGGACCTCTATGGTCTAAATTCATGCTCAAATGGATTCACATACTACATAAACATGCCAAATTGGCATAGGATTTATGGCTTTGGGATTATAGAAGCATCGGAATCATGGTCTATATTCTAGCCCGAAATGCGGGGTGTTACATTATCTCCCCCTAGGGATCATTCATCCCCGAATGATGGATAGAATATCAAAGTCTTAAAGGTATGGGATAACGCGGACATGATATGTTCCCTAAGAAAGAATACACTGATCGGAAACATGACTATAAGATTGGAACTACTGATGTTTTAAATGCTTATGCCGGACATGCATATCCGAGGCATGGAATACACAACTGAAGCTACTCATAGGTTGTATTCTCATAATGAATCATGCATATCTGATGCATGGATCTGTGACCGAGTTGTTCTCATGAATGCAGGACTGAATACACTGAGAAGCTGAACTTTTCTATTAAACATGCATTTCTAATGCATGCATATCTGACTGAACTGACATATGAATATATGACTGAATACGCAATGATAAGTAATGCGAAGCTTGTAATAAGAATCTAGGCATGCAACTGAATGGGGCATCTCCCCCTTGGGACACTATGTGCCTCTATGAATGCTCAATTCACTAGGAT
>NW_025835757.1:0-2157 GCF_002878395.1 Capsicum annuum
GTATGTTAAGTAATGGAGAATGGATTGTTATGTGATAGTAAGAGTGTGAGTTGTAGGGTGATGGCTATAGAGGCTAGCAAAAGTTAAGAGTAGCATTCCCGAAAAGCAGTGCCTTCAGGGTATGGTTTATTAGGGGTAGTTTAGCATTTATGTGTATGGTGATACCCCCATTATGTTAAGTGTTGTGCTTGTAGATTTAATGAGAGGATATGTTCTCAAGTCTAGAATTGTGACTTTGATCTAAGGGGGAGATGATGAATTAAGGTAGTTCTTGAATTTTCTCGTGGTGTCAAATTTTAGGGAAGAGTCATGATAAATATATGCCTATTCAAGCAAGCTCCTCCTACTTCAATTTAAGAGGTCATTCTACTAATGTTTTATGTATTTAAGTCATGCCTATGCCTAAGGTCCAAATTATGTATGTAATTTATGTCTATGTTCTGACCTCCAAACTAAAAGCAATAATGTCCCTCAGTAATCCAATATTTTAAGTATTCAAGCTCTATGTTATGATGTTCATGATCCATAAACCAATGTTCATATCATGCTTCGTTCTACGAAACTGTGCTTTCTATATATTACCGATTTATTTTATGTTGGGTCTAGCCAAAGCGATAAGGATTATGCAAACTCATGACCATTTTCAGCTCTTTAAATGAGGAGCAATAGATTCAAGTGGCCATTCTTATCTCAATTGTCGACTACGTGAATTTTGACTTTATGCTATACAACTCATGATATATTCTCTCTCGTTTCTCACCATTCCTAGTCCTAATAACTCATGTTCTGTTATGCATATACCCGAATGACTCTCTACTTATGATCTAGACACTTGATATATGAAGCACTTCGTGTCTATTGTATAGTATCTTCATCTTATGTACCACCTTGAGTAGTGCACTAAGTATAAGTTATAATCAAATAGTGTTAATCCCATTCATGATGCTTAGGCTCGGTCCCTCAATGACCCTTCATATATTAGTATGATGGTGGTTAAGAAAGCTTTGTAATGTCTTAGATAAGGGAGTAGATGTTTCTTATTGTGTTAAATTTTTGGTATGAATACTTGAGCCATGGTTGTAGGTGGAGAGGTAAGAAGGAGGTTGTTTTATTATAGTGATAAGGTGAAGTGATATCCTTAAAGGGATGTAGAGTATATGGTCCCATAGCTTAAGCTAGCATTTTTTTACTCCGTGTTAGGCTTCAACATGGAATTACTATGTAGTTGGACTCAAACTCTTGTAGTTAGGTGTATTGTAGGGGAATTGTACGTTGGAAATGATGAAGTGTGTTATTTATTATTTGGTGCATAGTCGACTAGTGTCTTTAAGTTTAAGGTCTATCAGTCATATCATGTAAGATGGCGGATACCTCTATTCCTATGTTCCACGGAATCTTATCCCATGTTTAGTGCCAATTTAAATCAAGACCCACGACCACCAAATAAACTCATGCCTTATGTTGTGATGATTATGATATCTTGAACTCCTTTGCAAGGTCATAGCTATGTCAATTCTCATTATTTCACACTTCATGCTTACACGATTCACTTGGTGATTTCATTAAGCTCTTCTTGAATGCCTATGTATGTTTTGTTGAGGAAAAATTCCTAAATTAAGGTTATCCTAAATCTCATGGGCATAAGTTTATCGGTTAACCAAGTTTTAAAGTTATATAATTATGTATATGTGAAAGGGTGTTTGGAAATCATTTGAAGAGCATGCATTATGAACCTATGCTTGATCAAATTATGAAATTAATAAGGGGGGATTTTCCATGAATTTGAATTGTGGTCATGTGCTCATATATTATGAGTTTTGAAAAGTGATTTAAGACCCCCCTTCCCCCCCCCCCCAATGTAACGAAATTTATTGTCATAATATGTAATAGATTTTGAAGTGGATTTGAGAGCATGACCTACAAACCCCCTTTTATTCGATCATGAGATTTTTTTATTAATTATTATTGGGGCTTGTTTAATGAATGATGATAAAGATGAGTTTTAAATGCCTCTTTATCAAATATGCATTGTTATTTTTAGTGTGCAAAGGGGTGTTGATTATTGATAAATGCCCTTTTGTGTTAAAATGAAGAATTTCATGTGATTGATGAAAGAGATAACCACCGTATGTTAAAGTATTGAAAAGAGAGTGTTTT
>NW_025835758.1:0-1054 GCF_002878395.1 Capsicum annuum
TGTATATATGTGGTGAGGGTGGGGTAGTGGTGAGGTAGGTGGGGTCACATGGGGTAGGGGGTAGGGTGTGATGTGGTTTTTTGATTGGATGGGTTATTAGGATAGGGTAGGTAGGTATTATTTTTAAATTGGAGGGATAAGGGTTAGGTGTCTATTTTTGTTTGGGTAGGCTGTTAGGATAAGACAAAATTAGTTAGGGGATTGTTATTTTTGTTATTTGTGGAGAGATTATCACACGGGTGAGGGTACGCGATAGGATAAGGTAAAAATGGGTAAAACGACATCGGGGAGGGACAAAATTAGGTGTCTACGCTATGATTGATCTATTTATCAATCTTTTAGGCTTCTTGAGTTTTGTTCGTGTAGTTATTTAATAGTTTAAAATATCGAATCAAATAAGAATTTTCTTCTAGACCAAAAATGTATAAAAAATTAAAAGTTTAATATTATTTAAATTTTTATATTTTGTATCAAACTTTGTGAAGGATACATTTGGGTTGTTTCATTTTTATTGCGGTCCTTTGTGTTGTCAAGAATAATTTATCTTTTGGTTTAAGAATTAATTTCAGATTTTCTTTACATTTTAGAGAGTCTGACTGCACTTTATGGTTAGATGTCACAAGAAGTGGCATGTTATTTTTTAAACTAAGAAGTGAATAGAATAATAAATGGAGTTTTATATGTTAGATTGACAAAAGATACTTGTATATCTAGGGGTAAAAATATAATTATAATAATTCTTAATGGGTTAATGGTTTACCCGATAAGAAAGCTGAGTAATCCGTCTCTGCACTAATAAGCCATTAATTATAAAAAAAATTATCCGTTTTCCAACCATTAATCTAATAACCCATTACCAATTAGCCAATAAACTAATTTTACGGTTGGATTAATGGTTACGATTCGGTTTTGAACAGCCCTAAGTAAAGAACATCATTAATTAGACATAAAAATTAATAATTTTAATAAAAAGGTAAAATAGATATAAAATGATAAATTAACTCTGGATATTTTAAATTAACTTGATATCTTATATGAGGCTCACTTAAATTTT
>NW_025835759.1:0-1052 GCF_002878395.1 Capsicum annuum
AGCTCTAGCAGTTAGTTTTTAAATTTCTGACATTTGTGATTGTTTTAGTTTTTTAATTTCTGGCATTTGTGATTGTTTCAAGGTTCTGATGAAGTATGCTGCTAAATCTCTAGTTTCAATTTGTCTAGCCTCTTTGGCTATAAAATGAAATGCTCGGGATTTTTACTTTTTTTATTTCGTAATCTCATGATTCTCATTATGTCGTAACATTGAATGTGAATTTCTTTGCTGTTATTATTTTACAGAATAATGGGTAGTGAGGGCTATCTGCTTGAAATATTTAACAAATTTGTTAATGAACTAAAAGAGAAGGAGCGCAAGCGTCAAGAGGATAAGGTACTTGAATTACTACAAACCCTTATTCTTCTGCTACTTTCGGGTGGGGGTAGTAGATGTGTGGATGTGATTGTGGTTGATATTGTTTTGCGGAAATTTTGACTTTTTGAGAGTCGCCACTTAATTTTGAAAAGGAATTAAGAAACCTTTAGAGAGTTACTGCAAACGATTCAAAACAGAAAAATTGTTTTAAGTTAGAGATTCTAGATAAACGGTTCCTATTAACGATTTAGGAAGGTATTAGGCACCTAAAATGTCCGCTAACTTGCGGTTATCCTGACTGTTTGAAAATCGTCTTTTGATTAACTTTGAAAAAGTTTATTTTTTGAAAAGAAAAGCGATTTTAGGAATTTTTTGGTGTTTATGCAAAACCAGTTTTTTAGCGACTTGACTAAGGATTTTACTAGGTTCGTAAAACACACGTAAAACAAGTAAGCAAATAGAAAAAAGGGAAAGGGGAGAAGTAGTGATTTAGGCTTTTAAGCCCGAATCGTCGACCCTGTCCTAATCTAGTTGGGTTTTTGACCCATCTTTCACCTGTCCTAATTTTATGTTTTCGAGCCCTTTTCGGCTCGAGTCTCGCTCCACCTGTTTTAAATTTACAACTTTGGCTTCGAGGCCCAAATGAATAAATAAATAAGTCACTAAATAAACAAAAATATAAATAAGTAAATAAATAAATAATGAAAACAATGGATAAATAAATCAATAAAGAA
>NW_025835760.1:0-1420 GCF_002878395.1 Capsicum annuum
CATCATTGCAGATACTACTCAGGTACATTTAATGAAATAGAAATAAAATGAGAAATAAATAGAAAAGAATTATGTTCATTATATAAATGTTTATTAGCATTTGAGCCATATATTTATATAACAAATTTATTGTACGGACAGATAATACACAGATACGTTGGTGGTTGACAAAGAAAATACAAAATTCAGTTACAACGAAAGAGATTCAGAGACTAGTATTAAATATATTAAATTTTACATTTACAATTGAAGTAATTATTACTAACAAAAATGTTATTGCAGATTACATATCAAGACAAAGCTACACAGACTGATATAATAGAAGATGATGTTTTAGAAAAGATACTCCAAACCCTAACTACGCTTTCAATGAAAGTGGACAGTATGGGTAATAAAATAGAAAAGCTACAGACTAATGAAGTTAAACTGAAGTCTAAAGGTACAAATCAGCTAACTCAGCAGTGCGCAGAGCAATGTCGATCGGAAGACATTAAAATTCCAGAGCTAAAAGGAAACGTTAGGATACTCCATAAAACCCATAACGTTTATCAATCTACAATTGCAGGTACAAGCAAAGGAGTTAGTGGACAAAGATATCAGAACATGAACATGAATTAGATATTTGAAGAACCATTTATACCAAAAATACAAAAAGACCCCATGTACATACCCCCACAAATTACCACATATTGAGATAGTTTTAACCAAGATGAAAAAACTTATAACCATATAGGCGAGGATATAAAGAAAATATCTACAAAGTACAAACTTTTCTAAACCTTAACCCCTGAGCTACAAATATTCAAGAACCAAACACAAACTATATAACCCAAAAATTGCAAGGTTACAACAAGCTAATCGCACTACACAAAACCAATCCAAGCTTAATAAAAACATGTTTTGACTATAGATTATTAAATACCGTATATACCCAAGATGGAGAAGAACTAACAGCTATAGAAGAATTACATAAAGTATTCACCACCTATAAAAGAGTAACCAAAGGAAATCTATTTTATATAAAGTTTTATACTGCACCAGCAGAGATATTATACGATGAGATCAAACCAGTTATACAAGTTATAAAAATAGGATTAACCAGAGATATGATTATACCGAAAGATATTGTATAGTAGCCAGAGATACCTAAAATCAAGATACCTAATTTTTATGCAAATAAATGACTTATTGAATTAGCTACAATTATTCAAGAATTAACAAATAATTACATCAATGGAAATCTAATATGGAGCTATTATTCAAGATACCATTAAATGATTTATTCAAATTCAAGAGAGCTACGACAAACAGATATGGAAGATGTTAGACAATGGATAATGACGTTACTTAACCCAGAAAAACAATCTACTACAAGAGCAATTAAGAAAGGATTTATTTCAGATGGATTATTAACAAGATA
>NW_025835761.1:0-3912 GCF_002878395.1 Capsicum annuum
GCTCTATCTTAACTTGCTAATATGTAGAGCACTTAGCCAGAAACTCTGCAATATCTCACTTCATCCCACTCTATCAATAAAACTCCTGCAAGTCGCGGTACATCTTTGTGGTCCCTATATGAATAGTGTAGCGTGCACCATGCACTTCTACAAGAATTCACTGCCTTATGTCATCTACGCCTAGAATCATGAAAATTTGGCGCTACATATTGGAAAATAGCTATGTTTTTTTATTTCAAGTACCCTAAGGACTCGATGATAGGAAACTGACAAGGCATGAATTATTGAATACATGACTAACATCAACAACCCATAATACAATAGTTGGAGATATTTCATGGGCATTTGATTATCATAGCATGGTACGTGAATAAGATAGCATGTATACATAGCATAATTTAATAAGGCTAACTTATGAGCAATACCACAAGCAATATCAATACTTAAGAATAACATGGAAGTCATTTTGAACATAAGGTTAAAGCATACATTGTCATTTGGGTCACAATTTAGCAATAATGCATAATTTCTATCCCTTTAGGCATTTTATCAAACACCTTACATGGATTTCATAAGGCATAGGTGAAATCGTCAAATTTCACAAATCATAAACCACCAAATTCATCGATTTCAATTTATATGCTGACCTAGTTTTCATAATTTCACATAAGGATTCCAACATGGGAATCAAACAAGAGCCATCACATAACTTGAGCAACCCACAACATTATAATCATGATTCGTAATTTAAAATAAGGTTCTTGAGCTTTATGAATGAAAGGAATCGATAAATCAACTAGCCAGATATCATAGTTCTTTATTTACCGAAGATTGATTGAGAAATTTTCTTTAAATTAAATCCCCAATTGAAACCCTTGTTTGATCTTGGGAAAAAATTGACAGAAACTAGTATATTTTGGGTGAAGAATAGCTAAATCACATGTTATAGGGTTTAAATAGGGATGGGAAATTGGCCCTTTTAACCCTGGATGCGTCTTTCAAAATTGGTAAAAATTTCCTGCCTGTAACCCTCGCACGATGTGGTGTTATCGCGCCGTGTCACTGGAATTCTATAATTGGGAAATAGGGGAATGGCGCGATGTGGAGCCATCACATTGCCACTTTATTTGCGACCTGAAAGTTTGGTACGACTTGAGAAAACATATTGGGTCACTGGAAAAAGGCAATTGTCATTTTATCTTATGGCGCGGCGCACCACTGACCAATATGGTGTTGTTTTATGACAGGAACTTGAAATAGTCATAACTTTTTATCCGGTAATAGGATTTGGGCAAATCTTATATTGATGGAAAGCTTATTGAATTTTCTATATGACAAAAATTGAAAATCTTAAAAACTCCTCACAGAATAAAAATCATTCAATTTATAAGCTAATACTTGACATTCTTTGGATGAAATTAGTTAAGAAAATTTGGGGAATTACAATATCTCCCCCTTGGGAACATTCTTCCTCGAATGCGACAGACTATGATGGGAGTAACGACTAGCTGAAGTAAATGCTGATCATGAACAAATGATACATGATTGATATTTAAAGGATTTATACTGTACATTCATATCTGATGCATGATTTCAGGACTTAACTGACTCATGAACACATGACTGAGATTTCTGATAACTGAATTTCTTACTAGGAGAATGCATGTCTGATGCATGAACACATGACTAATTTGATGCATGAACATATGAATAATCTGAAGCATGAACATATGACTGAATATGCAATGGTTCTTAGTATTAAATTTAAAACGGAGTCCTGAACATGAGACTAATACCAAGTTGTAACTAAAATCTGTATATGAAAAATGATAAGTTTAAGGAGAACTGTTATCTTGAGCTAGATCTGAGTTGGTGGAGAAGAGGTGAGGATACTTGATTTGCATATCTTCTTCTGATTCCCATGTAGCTCCCTTAACAGACTAATTTTCCCAAAGAACTTTGACTAGAGGGATTTCTTTAGTCCTCAGTCCACGAGACTGATAGTATACAATTTTGATTGGAATATCTTCATAAGAAAGGTTGTTCTGAACATCTATGCTCTAAATAGGGACTACAACTGCTGGGTCACCTATACAGTTCTTGAGCAAAGAGACAAGGAAGACTGGATGAACTGTGGCTAAATCTAAAGGAAATTCAAGCTCATAAGCTACTTTGCAAAAGCAACTAAGAATTTTTGGGGGATCAACATAATGGGGACTAAGATTTCCCTTCTTGCTGAACCTCTTCACTCCCTTCATATGATAGATCTTTAGGTTGGCATAGTCACTAATCTCAACTCGAGATCCTTTCTATGCGCATCTGTGTATGACTTCTATCGGCTGTGAGTAGCCCAGAGTCTTTCTCTGATCAATTGGACTTTCTCTGAGGCATCGAACACTAAGTGAGGCACTGTAAATGAGGCCTAACTAACTTCAAGCCAACCTATTGGATATTAGAATCTCCTGCCATAGAGATCTCCAAATAGACCCATCTTAATACTGGAATAATTGCTATTTTTATATGCAAACTCAATCAAAGATAAGTGGTCATCCCAACTACACTTAAAATCAATTGGACATGCCCTTAGCATATCTTCTAGGGTCTAAAAGGTCCTTACTGCTTGACCATCTATATGTGGAAGAAAGGAAGTACTTAGATGAACTTGGGTACCAAGACCCTTTTGGAATGCTTTCCAGAAGTAAGAGGTGAACTGGGTACCCCTGTCTGAGATAATGGATAATGGAACACCATGCAATCTGAACAAATCCCTAATGTAAAGCTTAGTGTAATCCTCGGCTAAATAAGAGGTATGGATTGGAAAGAAATGAGCTGATTTGTTCATTCTATATACAATGACCCAAACTGAATCATGTCGATGACGAGTATGAGGCAAACCCATCAGAAATTCCATGTTCACTTTTTACGTCTTCCAAGTAGGAATATGGAACTGTTTCATGGATACACTAGGCTTCTGATGCTCTATCTTAACTTGCTGATAGGTAGAGCACTTAGCCAGAAACTCTGCAACATCTCCCTTCATCCCACTCTATCAATAAAACTCCTGCAAGTCGTGGTACATCTTTGTGGTCCCTATATGAATAAGGCAGTGCGCACCATGCACTTCTACAAGAATTCACTGCCTTATGTCATCTACGCCTGGAATCATGAAAATATGGAACTAAATATTGGCACATAGCTATGATTTTTTGGTACAAGTACCTCAAGGACTCGATGGAAGGAAACTGACAAGGCATGACATCATTGAATACATGACCAACATCAATAAACCATAATACAACAGTTGGAGATATTTCATGGGCATTTGACTATCATAGCATGGTACGTGAATAAGATAGCATGTATACATAGCATAATTTAATAAGACTAACTCGTGAGCAATACCTCAAGCAATATCAATACATAAGAATAACATGGAAGTCATTTTGAACATAAGGTTCAAGAATAAATTGCCATTTAGGTCACAATTTAGCTATAGTGTATAATTTTTATCCCTTTAGGCATTTTTTCAAGCACCTAACATGGATTTCATAAGGCATAGGTGAAATCATCAAATTTATCAAATCTTCACCACCAAATTCATCGATTTCAATTTATATACTAACCTAGTTTTCATAATTTGACATAAGGATCCGAACATGAGAATCAAACAACAACCATTACATAACTTGAGCAACCCACAACATAATAATCATGATTCATAATTTAAAATAGGGTTCTTAAGCTTTATGGATTGAAGGAATCCATAAATCAACACAACAGATATCATAGTTCTTGATTTAGCGAAGATTTATTAAGAGATTTTCTTAAAATTGAAACCCTTGTTTGATCTTGAGTGAAAATTGATAAAAACTAGTATATTTTGGGTGAAGAATAGCTAAATCACGTGTTATA
>NW_025835762.1:0-2128 GCF_002878395.1 Capsicum annuum
GTATTTGAGGCTATGGAAAAAGTTAAGTTGATTAGGGAAAGGTTAAAAACTGCGCAGAGTCGTCAGAAGTCATATGTGGATGTTAGAAGGAGAGACCTTAAGTTTGAAGTTGGTGACCTAGTGTATCTAAAAATTTCACCCATGAGGGGGTTAAAGAGATTCGGAAAGAAGGGGAAGCTTTGTCTCCATTATGTTGGTCCTTACAAAATTCTTAGCTATGTTGGTAAGGTAGCTTATGAGTTTGAGTTGCCTTCCCAGTTGTCTTCTGTTCATCCAATATTCCATGTCTCCATGCTTAGAAAGCATATTAGCGATGCTGTGGTAGTGGATTCCTCTGTGAGTGCTGACATTCAAGAAAATCTTTCTTTTGATGAGATTCTTGTTGATATTCTTGATTTCAGTGTCCGAAGACTAAGGAACAAAAAAGTTCCCTTGGTCAAGGTATTGTGGCGAAGCCAATCTATTAAGGGTGCAACTTAGGAAGCTGAGGCGGATATGCGATCCAAGTACCCGCACCTATTTTCCACGAACTCCGATCAAACCGAAGGTACCGTTCTTTCCTAAATCATGCACTTTATATAAAAGTTGCAGCAGTTCAGCTGTCATTTATTATGTGTTCAGCTGTAGTTTCTTGAATTTATGCATTCTATATTGTATTCGGAGTGAAAAGCGATGTGGTGATGAGTCTAATGAATGGTTTCAGCTGTATGCTCTATTCCCTATCTAATCTTGTCATATCTAGTATCATTCGAGGATGACTGTTTCCAAGGAGGGGATGATGTAATACCTCGAGAAATTTTTCGTTGAAATTTTGTGCGTAAACGTGTTGGGTTCTATCTTCTAGAATGAATTATAAATTTTCCATGTGGAATGTCTTAGATTATGACCCACCAATGCGTAGAGTATCGAATAATCTTTCCAACGATATATGGATTATCCAAAACGGACACCCGAGCGACGAGTTATGAACATTCTGATCGAACCGTGAATAGTAGTAAACAGTAAAACGTGCAGGAAAAAGTACTGAGGCCTAGCGTATTTTTGCTTCATCTTTAAAAGATCATAACTCCTTGTACATAATGATCTGGGTGATCTATATATTAGCGGAAAGCTCTGCGAGTCCTCTTTCCAATGAAATTTGTTTCATCCAATTTGTCTATCGGAGCAAAATGTTATGGTCGATCTACTTCAGCCTATCAAAAGCAAATTTTTGGGTTAACTTCAAACAATTATAACTCCTTGTACATAATTATCTACGAGAGATACTATATATAAATGGAAAGATATGATGACAAGTATAGGATGGCTCTCCCCAACATGGGTTGTACGTTGGACTCCATGTTGCTCACATGGTTTATGTCGGTTATAGGATCTCCCAGTGTGTGTGTGTTTTCTTGTCTATATGGTGAATAGTGAAGTGATTTGAAAGTGGAATTGTGAAAGTTATTCTTTCAAAACATTTAAATGATATTTACATTATGAAAATTGATATTCTTGATGAACTAAAAGTGATTGACAAATAATATGACGACTCACATGTGTTATTGTACTTAATTTCATCCTCTCATGATTATGATGATTTTCTTCGGGCTATGTGAGTCTTTCATACATCCTGCATATTTTTTATAAATATTTATGATGGTGATGTTTATACAACTGCATACACCCCCATATACTCGGTTCCTTTCCATGGTACTGACCCACATCTTTGGATGTGGGCTGCATTTTCTCGGAATGTAGGTTCAGGTGCTTTGTTTTAGGTTTGATAGTGATTCTTTAGGCACTCTGTTCTATATTTTCTATTGTGGTGAGTCCTCATGTTCCGAGGACGTAATGTCTGATATTGGTTTCATGGAATCATTTACATTTGATAACTGAGTATGAGTCAGTTGGGGCATGTCTCAATAGCTCGCTGGTTTTATTGATTTTCTTAGAGGCTTGTAAGACTAGTATAGATGTTGGAAGTTGACTAATAAGTCGTATTTTATTATCTTTCTGAAATTCTTTTATTCTTGGATGGTGATTACCCTATTGATATTTGAGGGTTATTTATGAAAACCACATTGATTTGTGTTGAACTGAATGAAAATGACTCAAAGGGTTAGCTTGGGGCTACTCGTAGCTTCAA
>NW_025835763.1:0-19051 GCF_002878395.1 Capsicum annuum
TTAGATTTCATGGCAATCTCTTTTGCCCCCGTCACATTTAACCTTGCTTCCAACCATTAACATAGGTCATTGACTTGCTGCATCATTGACCCAAACTCAAATTATTAAGAGTGACTCTGAAACAAACACAGTATCTCTGCTTTGCCATACTCCTCAAATAAACCCGTTGAACCTTGGTATTTTCATGAATTCCCAGACTTGTTTGTTGACAAAATTTGTATGCCTTATTTCGGCTAACAATTATGTCTCTTTTATGTGCTGACTTTTGTCTTGCTTGTCCTTTTTCTTTGATCTGATTTTTTTCTTTTATTCACTCTTTTCACTTTGCGATTCTTTTTTTCTAACTCTATTTTTATTGACACTCTTTTTTTGGAAACATTTTTGTCTCTTTTTTGTAACTTTTTGACTTTATCTTTTTACTCGAAACTATTCTTTGAACTTTACTTACTCTATCTTGATTCTAAAGGAGGGGTATGAAAGAAAATAACACTTAGGCTCAAATAGGGTAAAAAAAGGATGACAAAATGTTTGGATAGCAGAATAAAATGTCTTCATCATATCAATCCTTAAGAATGCAAGTACACAACATGCAATTGGAAGTGAGGGATGAAGATCATTTGCGACATCTTTTTAAGCAGATTGAGTCTGTGCATCACTACTTCTTCTGTAAACTCCGCCTTTGTTGTACATTCCTTACACCAAATGACTCATGCTTTTGTGGAGCTGTTTATCTTCTTGTTTCTCTTGATATAGCGATCACACGTCCACTATTTGACCTAATTAGGACTTGCCTTTCGATCGATGACCAAGTTGTTCTTGTGATTCTCAAAATAATTGCCTTAACTTGTCACCAAATGTCTCAGCACTCTATCTATTTTCTCATATGCTATCTTTTTCTAACTTTAACCCTCTAATTCAATGTTCATGCTTAAACTGGATTTTAAGATCTGGCTAAAAATTTTACTAGCATGTCATATTACTAGAGTTAACACAAAATGTACTATGTAAAGAAAACAAACAAACAACACATATTTAAAACACAAAGGAAAATGAGACACTTCATTTAGTCAAAACAAAAGATAGAAGGGTTTGAACATAAACAACAAAAGGACAAAACAAGACAGATCCCGAACTACAACCCTGAAATAATTTAGAGAATAGAAAATAAAACAAAACAAGCTACCAAACCCCTTCCTACTAAGGAGGGGGGTGACTTCTTAATTGCTCAGCCTGACATCTTAGCCACTGGTTTGCATATCAGCATGACTAGAGTTTTCCTCACTGTCAATGTTCTGCACCATGATTGATTTATCTTGAATCATCTTTTCAATTTCTCTTTTCAAAGCACGACAATCTTCAATATTGTGACCCTGAACATCGGAATGATATATACATCGTACATTAGGATTAAAACTTCTAGAATGTGGGTCAGGAGTATACCAAAGGAGAGGAGTGATCATGCCCTGCTATACCAATCTCTGGAATAAACTTGCATACAACTCTCCAATGGGTGTGAAGCTATCCCTCGACTTCTGTCTCATTTCATTATTTGGATTAAATTGAAAACTAGGCCTAGAAGGGCTTCGGTATGTATATGGAGTTGGAGGATAACTCGGCAGAGTTGGCGCACGCCAGTGTGGGTAAGATGGGGGTTGAACATATGGTTGCGCATTATACACTTGATATGGAGATGGGGGAATGGAATATAATGGATTTTGGGGAGGATTCTGTGGAACTTGGCCATAAACTTGGGTTTCAGCCCGTGGGTAACAATGGTATGGTCCTTTTGCCCATGCCTGTTGTCCAACTATAATAGCAGATGCATCTTCCTCATTCTTCTTTCCTCCAACACTTTCTGAACCTTTTTGAATTGCTTGAGTAGTCGCTTTCAATGTTGCAAAACTCACAATGTGACCAGTCTTAATTTCATCCTCTATCATCTCCCCTATTTTGAGGACCTCAATAAATGGCTTGCCTAATGTAGGTAATAAATGTTGATAGTATGTTTCATCTTGCGCTTGAATAAATGCCTCCACTATCTTTCTTTCTTTCATTGGTGGTTTTACTCTAGCAGTTTGTTTGCGCCATCTGATCGCATAATCCCTGTAACTCTCAGTATTCTTCTTTTTTATACCAGTTAGGGATTTTTCGTCAGGTATCAACTCCACATTGTATTGAAATTGTTGCACAAATCCATTAGCTAGGTCATCCCAACTAATCCACTTATCAATGTCTTGGTCAACAAACTATTCTGAAGCTAGACCTAAAAGACTCTCACCGAAATAAGCCATGAGTAGTTCTTTATTCCCTCTAGCGCCCCTTAGCTGGTTGCAATAGCGTCTCAAATGTGCTACAAGATCACCATGTCCATCATACTTCTCAAACTTCGGCATTTTAAAATCAAAAGGAAGATGTACACCTGGAAACATGCACAGATCTTTATATGAGACACTTTTGTACCCCCCAAGTCCTTGCAAGTTTTTCATAGTCAGTTCCAAACTTCTCAATTTTCTGGCTATTTCCTCTTGTTTTTCTATCATAACAGGTTTCTCAGTATTTGGAGGAAATTCAGGTAGTTGAGGGCAGTCGTAAGGACTAGTCGACTTAAATGTGGGCTCGGGAGAGTAATCCTGATCACTAAAAATATTCAATACAGAATCGCTTGTAGAGTGAGGAATCACAACCGTTGGATTGACATTAAAAGTTGGAGTGGGGCTGCAAAAGCATGAATAGAAACTGGTGCTGAGTATATGGTAGTCTTGGATTGGGAAGTGAGGAAATGAACCTTGGAAGTGGTTGAATATTGTTGCCCCGGAGTCGATCTTGATGCATGTTGTGGCATATCACCAAAAATGGAAAATTGTGCATATGACACGGGAGGCAGGCTAGAAAGATATTCCAGATTATTAGTGGGAACTGGAGGAGGCGGCAACCCATTAGCCTAAGCTCGATGCATTTCTATTATATGCCATCTTAATTTCCGAATCTCTTCATTATCTCCTACATTCTCATTCCCTGAACTGCCTATTTGATTAGTGACAACTAAATCGGTATCCTTGTTGGCCATAACTTCCTCTGTGACTTGGAGCAATATGGAGGACCAGCCAAAATGCCACAAACCAACCACCTTAAACTAACTGTACAAGAGATAGCAAATGGTTAGAGTTCAACAGTTTTTCAAAACCTCTTTTTTTTCTTGAAAAGATCACCGAACCCAAGAAGGGCACCTGCGTATCTCATTCCCGAAAGAGGAGAATCAGGTGTGCGTAGTTCGTGAAGTCTTGCCAAAATGGCCGATTAAAATCTTTTTCTTTCTTTTTTCTTTTTCTTGAAACTTTAAAAAGAAAAGAAAAATAAAAATTTTTCAAAAGAAATGACAAAAATATTTTTGAATTCTTCGGCTTTAACATCTCTATACAAAATGAAACCTATGATTACCAAAGAAAATCTTTTTGGGTTTTTGATTTTGAATTTCATATGAAAACGAAACTTGAACCTATTAAATGAAAAATCTTTTTTGTAGTTTTCTTTTAAAGACGTATATGAAATGCCTACTCTAAATGGAGAGTGAAGAAATATTTTTGAATTTTTCAAGTAAGATCAACCAAAAAATGAAACCTACGACTATTGAGGAAAATTTTTTTTTTTTTTTTTTTGTATTTTCTATTCAAGATATGTATGAAACACCTACTCTAAATAAAGAGTGAAGAAAATCTTTTTAAATTTTTTAAATAAGATCCCCGAACCAACAATAGGCTGCCTACGTATCTCACTCCCGAAAGAGTAAAATCAGGGATGCAAAGTTCATGCATATTGGACAAATAAAGATTAACTAATAGACTGACCCTAACTTAAGGGACACAACCAAAGACCGATGAATAAAAAAAAATTAGGTTTTTAATTTCACACCAACAACTATGAAAGAAAAATCTTTTTTTTTGAAATTTTTGAATTATGAATACATGGTAAAGGAATAAAAAGAAATTTTTTTTTGATATTTTCGTTATATGAGATGTACAAAACTTCGATCATTTTTTTTTTATTTTTTTGCATTTTCCTTTATAAAACCTCCTACTGTAAAAAAAAATCTTTTTTTTTTGAAAATTTTGAATTGTGAAAAACAAAAGCCATAAAGAACTCTAAAAACTACAAAACTCTTTTTCGGACTATTTTATTTTTCTTTTTTTTTCACACACTTTACTTTCTAACACATGCTTTACCCCCATCAGTTTGTCAAATGACCACATTATCCTCAAAGATGCAACATTTAGCACGTAGGAATGCTTTAGAGGTAAGTCTCCTACAAAGGACCAAGTGGACCTGCTAGGTCTCAATATGATGCACATAAGCATGACCTAAAGGCTGACCTACGCTGGGGTTCACTAACAAGACCATTCGGGGGAGCATATGGTTGATAGTGGCTGCTTAGCTTTCCACCTACTCCACACATCCAATGGCTCCCCCCCTAAAATAAAGGTGACTCAACTAGAGTTTGTGCACACGACGTGCACTCCGAGACTTGTTGTGGAAAGAATGACTCGGGTTATGCACATGATGTAAGATATAAAAGTGGTAACACATAGGATAAATACTATAAACAAAGAGCACGAAAATACACCAAAGTGAAAACACAAAGAAAAATCATAAGCAATGCTTATACACTCGTAATGCCAAACAAAGCCGATACGACTCCAAAAAAGCTCGGATTCTGAAATCTTCCCCAGCAGAGTCGCCAGAGCTGTCACACCCCTTTTTCAACATCCAAAAGATTCGTTTTGGGTTCGAAAAGGGTTTTTATTACTAAGTGACAAAAGAAAATAATTTATTTCGAAGAAAGATTATTTTTACATTTGAAATCAGAGTCGCCACTTAGCATAATCTGGTGTGCCAAGTCACCATTGAAAAATCATTTTCAAAACCATTTGACTCTTTAAACTAGTTTGCGAACAGAGATTCTAGCTAAGGAATTTTGTTGACCGAGGGGAGGGTGTTAGGCACCCCTCGATCCCGTGGTTCGACCATGGTTGCTTGGTGGAGCGTATCGGCTAATTTTGACATTATGAATGTACAACCCACACAAAACACATAAAACAATCAAACAAACAAACAAAATAAAAAGAATCAATAGTACAGTGTCCAGTTCAATTTATACTGTCCAAAAATAAAAATGCAAAAATAAATCCTATCTAACCTACACTAATACTAGCTATGCTCCCGTGCTTTACCCGACACCTTGGGCCTTCATCACGAACGTCCTTCGAGTACAAATACCTTAGGGCATTCCCCGGTGAATAAAGATATACAGATACTTCGGGGCATCCCCCGGCCAAATGGTACAATTGATCCAAAAGTGATAAAACAAAATCATTCAACACACATTTCAACATTCACTGCATTGAATCAACACATCACTCCTAACTTTTGCCTACCCGCACCTAAATATTTTTGCCTATCCAATTCGACCTATCAGGATACTATCAAGCTCGATATCTGTGAATCAAATCAACATAATCATTTTTATCAACTTTTAACTTCCTCCCCACAACAATCAATTTTAATTCTCAAACGAGATATCATTTCATCACACAATCCATAATCAATCCACAATCAAATCAAGTACCGAACCAGAATAACAACAATTCACATCATCACGAATCAACCAACACAAAATATTAAAATCAATGTATCGAATACCATCAACAATAAAACAAAAAGAGGTAAAGAGTAGAATTGGACCTCGATAATGATTTTATTCCAAATATCAGTCAATCAGAAAGGCAGAATTTGCGCACCGAAGAACCTCAATTCAAACCTCGACTAGAAACTTGCCAACTCGATCAAAATCGCGAAATAACCAAAGACCCATACCCAAATTTGATCCCCCGCCACTATTTCGACTATCTTCCGGTGGACTTTGCTGGAAAATGGACTGAAATTGGTTGGACCAAAATTGGGTTCACTGTTTTCCTCTCGCTGGAGCTCCGGTGAGCTCAACAACGGTTAATATCGAAGAAAAGTGGAGTGGTTTGTGCGATGGTAGCGTTTTCCGGTGGGTTTTGCTGGAGAATTCGACCTCCATCAACCCCGTCTACCCCTTTTCTCTCTTGGTTCCCTTTATTTTTCTCCCACGTCTCTCTCTTAATTTCTCCCTTTACTCTCAATCTCTCACAAATATCTCTCTCCACCTTTCTTAGTCTTTGCTATTTTAGTGTGTGCGTGAATTTTTGGTGAGGCGTGTAATGAGTGTGTGTGATGGTGAGGTTGTCATGGTCGAGCTGTGCGTACCTAGTGTTGATGGGGTTTCTTCAGTGAAAGATTACGTGTGTGTGGATTAGTGTGTGATGGTCTTGATGATTGTATGAGGTTTTTCTATCTATTGATAATGGAAAGAAGAAGAGATGAAAATGATACCCCCTATGCGTGTAATTCCCAATGAAGAAGATGAACCCCCCCCTCCCATGCTTGCACTGTGTGTGTATATATGTATTCTGAAAAATGAATCCTTCCCCTTTTTCAATTTTGATGCTATTATTATCAGGATAATGACAAAATGGGTCCTTTCTTTGTTAGGTATACCCTATGGGTCCCCCTTCTTTTTGTTGTTGTTGTTGTTGTTGTTGTTTTTGTTCTTGTTCTTGTGAGGAAGATTATTTTGTGATTATTGTTATTGTAGAGAAGATGATGATCAAAGAATAACCCTCCCCTTTTCCCCTCTTAGAATTTTCTTTTATGATGGGCATGGATTTGTTATGATGTGGAAATTTTGGTGGGTGCCCCATATATTCTTTCTTTTAGTTTGTTATTGTGAGGATAAAAATATGAGTGGTTAGGGAGGTGGAAGCTTTTGATTGGGTAGGTTATTAGGATAAGATAAATTAGTTAGAGGTATTTTTTTTTTGTTTAGAGTCAAAGACACTAAGTCTGAGACTCCAACTCTCCAGTCTGTTAACGTCGTCAATGAGTTTTCTGATGTCTTTCCGGATGATCTCCTAGGGATACCCCCTGATAGAGAGATAGAGTTTGGGATTGATCTTCTTCCCGATACTCAGCCCATTTCTATTCCTCCTTACCGTATGGCCCCTGTAGAACTTAAGGAGTTGAAAGAGCAACTCAATGATCTACTAGATAAGGGTTTCATAAGGCCCAGTGTTTCTCCTTGGGGTGCTCCTGTGTTGTTTGTGAGAAAGAAAGATGGCTCTTTGCGTATGTGCATTGATTACCGCCAACTGAGTAAAGTCACCGTAAAAAATAAGTACCCCCTTTTGAGAATAGATGATTTGTTTGACCAATTGCAAGGTTCAAGTTATTTCTCAAAGATAGACCTTTATTCTGGCTTTCATCAACTCAAAGTTAGGGAGTGTGACATCCCGAAAAACCACTTTTCGAACTCGTTATGGTCATTTTGAGTTTCTTGTTATGTCTTTCGGGTTAAGTAATGCCCCAGTAGCTTTCATGGACCTCATGAATTGAGTGTTCAGACCATATCTGGATATGTTTGTCATAGTGTTCATTGATGATATACTGGTGTACTCCCATAGTGAGGATGAACATTCTGGTCATCTCCGAACTATCTTGCAAACCCTTAGAGATCACAAGTTGTTTGCCAAGTTCAGTGAATTTTGGGATAAGGTTAGTTGCTTTTCTGGGTCATATCACTTCTTCCGAGGGTATTAGAGTTGATCCCCAAAAGACCAAAGCTGTTAGAAATTTGCCTAGACCTATTTCTCTGACTGATATCTGAAGTTTCTTGGGTTTAGCTGGCTATTACCACTGTTTTATTGAGGGTTTCTCCTCTATAGCGTCTCCTATGACTCGATTGACCTAAAAGAAAGTGAAGTTCTTGTGGTCCGAATCTTGTGAGAAGAGTTTTTAGGAGTTGAAGACTCGACTCACTTCAACCCCTATTTTGACTTTGCCTGATGGTGTTGATGGTTTTGTGGTGTACTATGATGCTTCGAGAGTAGGGTTGGGTTGCGTATTGATGCAGAAGGGTAAGGTGATAGCTTATGCTTCTATACAGTTGAAACCCCTTGAGAAAAATTACCCCACCCATGACCTTGAGCTGGTTGCTGTTGTGTTTGCTTTAAAAATCTAGAGACACTATTTGTATGGTGTCTATGTTGATGTTTTCACTGATCATAAGAGTCTGCAGTATGTGTTTACCTAGAGAGAATTGAATCTTAGGTAGAGACGGAGGTTAGAATTGTTAAAGGACTATGATATGAGTGTGCTGTACTATCCGGTCAAGGCCAATGTTGTGGAGGATGCCCTAAGTAGAGTGTCCATGGATAGTGTTTTGCATGTGGTAGAAGGTAAGAAAGAGTTGTCTCGTGATGTACATCGTTTGGCTAGATTGGGGGTTAGGTTATTTGACTCTACTGAAGGTAGTATAAGGGTTCAGAGTAGTTCCGAATCCTCCTTGGTTTCAGAAGTGAAGGAAAAACAATACTTAGATGCTATTTTGGTCAGACTGAAGGAGTCAGTCAAGGACCAAAAAGTAGAGGTTTTCTCCCAAGGGGGAGCTGGTATGTTGAGATTGCAGGGTTGATTGTATGTCCCGAATGTTGATGATCTAAGACAGAGGATTATGGCTGAAGCGCACGGGGCGCGATATTCTATTAAGCCTGGTTCCACCAAGATGTATCGAGACTTACGGGAAATCTATTGGTAGAGTGTCATGAAGAAAGATATAGCAGCGTTTGTAGCTAAGTGTGCAACATGACAATAGGTTAAGGTCGAACACCAAAGACCTGGTGGTATGATGCAAGAGTTTAGTATTCCCACCTGGAAGTGGGAAGAAATAAATATGGACTTCGTGATTGGTTTACCTCCTTCCCGACGCCATCATGATTCCATTTGGGTTGTGGTTGATAGGTTGACCAAGTCTGCTCATTTCATGCCTGTTCATACTTCATATACTACTGAGGATTACGCTAGATTGTATATCCGAGAGCTAGTCAGACTGCATGGAGTTCCCTTGTCTATCATTTTAGATAGGGGTACTCAGTTCACTTCGCAATTTTGGAAAGCTTTTCAGAAGGGTTTTGGTACCCAAGTGCTTTTGAGTTCTGCTTTTCATTCGTAGACCGATGGTCAGGCTGAGCGGACCATCCAGACCTTAAAGGATATGTTGAGAGCTTGTGCACTTGACTTTAAGAGAAGTTGGGATGATCACTTACCGTTGATAGAGTTTGCTTACAATAACAGTTTCCACTCTAGTATTGGTATGGCTCCGTTTGAAGCCTTATATGGGAGGAAGTGTAGATCACCCATATGTTGGTCCAAACAAAATTCTTAGCCGTGTTGGTAAGGTAGCTTATGAGGTCGGGTTGCCTTCCGAGTTGTCCTCTGTTCATCCAATATTCCATGTCTCCATGCTTAGAAAGCATATTAGCAATGCTGTGGTAGTGGATTCCTCTGTGAGTGCTGACATTCAAGAAAATATTTCTTTTGATGAGATTCCTGTTGAGATTCTTGATTTCAGTGTTCGAAGACTAAGGAACAAAGAAGTTCCCTTGGTCAAGGTGTTGTGGTGAAACCAATCTGTTGAGGGTGCAACTTGGGAAGCTGAGGCGGATATGCGATCCAAGTACCTGCACCGATTTTCCGCGAACTCCGATCAAGCCGAAGGTACTGTTCTTTCCTAAATCATGCACTTTTGATAAAAGTTACAGCAGTTCAGTTGTCATTTATTATGTGTTCAACTGTAGTTTCTTAAATTTATGCATTCTATGTTGCATTCGGAGTGGGAAATGATGTGGTGATAAGTCTAACGAATGGTTTCAGCTGTATGCTCTATTCCCTATCTAATCTTGGCATGTCTAGCATCATTTGAGGATGAATGTTTCCAAGGGGGGATGATGTAATACCCTGGGAAATTTTTCGTTGAAATTTTGTGCGTAAACATGTTGGGTTCTATCTTCTAGAATGAATTATAAATTTTCCATGTGGAATGTATTAGATTATGACCCACCATTGTGTAGATTATCAAATAAGCTTTCCAACGATATGTGGATCATCCAAAACGGACACCCGAGCAACGAGTTATGAACATTCCGATCGAACCGTGAATAGTAGTGAACAGTAAAACATGCAGGAAAAAGTACTGAGGCCTAGCGTATTTTTGCTCCAACTTTAAACGATCATAACTTCTTGTACATAATGATATGCGTGATCTACTATATATCAACGGAAAACTCTACGAGTCCTCTTTCCAATGAAATTGGTTTCATCCAATTTGTCTGTCGAAGCAAAAAGTTATGGTCAATCTACTTTAGCCTATTAAAAGCAAATTTTTGGGTCAACTTCAAATGATCATAACTCCACGTACACAATGATCTGGGTGAGATACTATATATCAACGGAAATATATGAGAGTCCTCTTTCTAATGAATTGCTTTCATCCAATTTGGATATCGGAGTAAAACGTTATGGTTGATCTACTTCAGACTATCAAAACAGTCCACCAAAGGACAGATTTGAGAATTATTTGATTTTTTAGGGGCGTTTTGGTCATTCCCCCTCACCCAAAATCTGTCCAAACCCTATATTAAAGCCTGTTAGAAGCATTATATGTTATATTTCATCAAATTCCCTCAAAAAGAAAACCCTAAACTCCTACATCCAACTTCAAGAACCTCCAAAGTTCACCATTAATTCTGCAAATTTATTCAAGATTCCAAGTTCCTAGTTCAAGAACTCCAAGAACCATCATTCAAAGGCACGATTAACATCTCAAAAATGAGTATCGATCTAAAGTTCATCATTCAAGGTATGTGGGGTATGTGGGGTTTTTCAACAAGAACTCTCTTTCGTTCTTATGCCCAAAAGTAATTTTCTTTACAAAGGCAGAATTTTTATTTGATTTTTACAAATTTGAAGCATGAACCCATATCTTATGATGATTATTATGAAATCTTGATGTTTATGATTTTGAAATATTAATTTACATGTGTGGAGATATAAAGCATGAATCTTGAACGATATTTATCATGATTTTGATATTTGGGTCGTGAATCCCCATTGGAAATTGTGTTTTTTTTAGAAAGTGTGTGTTATAAGCACGTTGATGTTGAATATTTGAGATATTTTGAATGATTTGACCTTTTGGTCTTAATGGATTTATTTTGAACTCGAGTGTGAAAGAAATCCACAACGTGGTTGATTTTGATAGGTGGGAAGCATGATGGCTCCCGATGTATATTTATATATTACTGAAATTGTTTTGTTGTGGATTGTCTTTGAAATAATCTTAGCTAAGTCCGGGAAAAATCTTTAGCACCGAGTGGGAGGTATAAAGCGACCTTACTTCCCTAGAACTACGTGCCCCCATAGGAGTGAGCCTGAGGCTGATTTATATAGTGATCACTAGTTTGTGTGGATTTGATATCGATAGTCCTACTCTGATGGCAAGGATAGGACAACTCTCCCCAACGTGGGTTGTACGTTGGAATCCATGTAGCTTACATGGTTTATGTCGGTTATAGGATCTCCCAGTGTGTGTGTTTCCTTGTGTCTATGGTGAACGGTGAAGTGATTTGAAAGTGGAATTGTAAAAGTTATTCTTTCAAAAGATTTAAATGATATTTACATTATGAGAATCAATATTCTTGATGAACTGAAAGTGATTGACAAATTATATGATGACTCACATATGTTATTATACTTATTTTATCCTCTCATGATTATGATGATTTTCTTTTGGCTATGTGAGTCTTTCATACATCCTGTATATTTCTTATAAATATTTATGATGATGATGTTTATAAAACTGCATACACCTCCATATACTCAGTTCCTTTCCAGGGTACAAGATGTGGGCTGCATTTTCTCGGAATGTAGGTTCAGGTGCTCAGTTCCAGGTTTGACAGTGATTCTTCGGGCACTCTGTTCTACATCCTCTGTTGTGGTAAGTCCTCATGTTTCGAGGACGTGATGTCTGATATTGGTTTCACGGAATTGTTTACATTTGATAACTGAGTATAAGTCAGTTGGGGCATGTCTCAATAGCTCGCTGGTTTTATTGATTTTCTTAGAGGCTTGTCAGACTAGTATAGATGTTGGGAGTTGACTAATAAGTCGTATTTTGTTATCTTTCTAAAATTCTTTTATTCTTGGATGATGATTACTCTATTGATTTTTGAGGGTTATTTATGGAAACCCCGTTGATTTGTGTTAAACTGAATGAAAATGGCTTAAAGGGTTTGCTTGGGGCTGCTCGTAGCCTCAAGCACCGTGTGACGCTCCGGGACCCATTTTCTGGGGCGCTACACATTTCATAAAGGGGTCTACATATAATTCCAAAACCATGTATAAACCCCATGTGGTAGCCTACAAGGCCTAAACTTCCTCTTAAATGCTTAAGATTAGAAAGCACAGGCCAATTTTGAACAGTTCTAATCTTTCTAAGATCAGTTGAGACGACCCCCTCTGCACTGATGAAATGGCCTAACTACTCCACCTTAGTCTCTCTAAAGGCATACTTAGACATCTTAGCAAACAACTGGTACTATTTCATTATTTCAAACATAACTTGAACATGAACTAAGTGATCAACCAAGGATTTACTGTAGATTAAGATGTCATTGAAAAACACCAATACTGACTCTTAATAAAGGTTTGAAAACTGGATTCTTAAGTCCTTGGAAGAAAGATGGAGCATTAGTAAAACCAAAAGGCATAACAAAAAACTCATAATGTCCTTCATGAGTTTTGAAAGTTGTCTTATGAGTGTCTTCTTCAACCATTCTCAACTGATGATACCCTGCTCTATGATCAATCTTTTAGAATATAACAACACCCCCTAATTCATTCAACAAGTCTTCAATCATAGGAATTGGAAATTTGTCTTTAACAGTCAACTGGTTGAGAATTCTGTAATCAATACAAAGTCTCCAAGACTCATCTGTTTTTCCCACTAACACCACAGGAGAAACATATGGGCTAGAACTATGTTGAATAATTCGTTGATCAATTATCTCCTGTGCTAATTTCTCAATAATATCCTTCTTAAATGCAGGTTATCTGGACTGTCTATTACTAACAGGAATTGTTGATTCCATCAATGGTATTCTATGATCAAATATAAGTCTATGATGTGGTAAGGTGCTAGGCAGCTCAATAATACAAGCAAACTATTCCAATAAGGGCTTCATTTCTGGTAACAAATTAGTACCTGGAGTGACTTGAATACTATAACAATTTACTTCATCTACTACAGGGTTGATTACTGTCATCATGAACATTTGAGCTTCTTGATTAGGGACTTAGCCTTAGCAGCTTTTATGTGTACTCCAACTCTTCTTAACACATACTTCTTTCCTTGATACATGAATTCAATGGACCTATTCTGGAAGTCAAATAAGATTATTCCTAATGTACTAAACCACTGAACCCCAATACAATGTCAACATTCCCAGTGGTAAGATTAGAAAATTAGATGAAATTGCAGTGCCTTATAAAAGCCAAGTGAGATTCTTACATACTGATGCATTCTGCACTTTTCTGCCATATGCTACACTATAGACTGCTCATGAATAGGAGAAGCTTTACATTGCAATTTTGTGGCTACATCTTGATCAATAAAGTTGTATGTGCTTCCTGTGTTAATTAAGACATGTAAGGGTCACTTTGTATAATACCCTATGACCTTAAGTGTTTGATATCCTGTGACTCCTGTAAGAGCCTATAATGACATGGCCATGAACTCATCTAATTCACTAGTCACAATAGGGACTGATTCTTGTACTTCAACTAGCTCCATGTCCACTTTTTCTATCTCCACCATAGTCTGTTACTTCTACAATTGTGCTCTTGTATATGTTTCTCATCACATAAAAAACAAAGGTCTTTTGCTCTCATCTCAATCATTTCTGCTGCTGATAGTCTTTTACTAGGAATTTTGCTACCGCCAATTTGCTTTTGTTCAGAAGGTTTCTTATAAGTGGAATTGGATGCAAGGTTGTAAGAAGGTTTTGGAGTATACACAGGCTTAACCACTGCAGGGTTAGGTACTAATACACTATTATTCTTATAAGGTACTTTCAAACCCCATGACTGAGCTTGTGCTTCAAACACCTCTTTTTGTAGCCTACCTATTTTATAAATCTGAATCAATGTTTTAGGCCCTTGTATTCTAACAACCTTATTAGTGATGGAGTTAAACCCCCTAGGAAGCAGCTGATAGCATTTTCATTTGACAAGTTAACCCGTTTCTCAAAAATCCAAAACTAGTGATTTCGTCCTGCTTGCTGGGAGAGAGGCAGTCAGAAGTTTATCAAATTCAGCCTGATGCTCCCTTAAACTACCAGTTTGTCTCAAGTTCTTTAAGGCTTCCATTGGATCCTCAAATCCATACCCAAACCTCTCATTTAGGGTTGTGACATATTCAGTCCAAGTAACATCCACTACAGAATTCTTGCACCTCATATATGATCTATGGCAGGCTATAGACTCATCATCAAAATGGATGGATGCTACCTTAACCCTCTGCTCAAAAGGTACTTCATCCATGGCAAAAAACTGGTCGACCTTGTTTAACCAAGTCCTTAAATCTTGGCCTGAAAATCTAGGAAATTCAAGTAGAGAATACTTTGTAAAGTAATTACCATGTGAATTTGAGTTGTGATGACCTTCGTTTGGCCTTTCCCCTTGCTGTAGCTCCATTGAACCAGTCCTTCCATTAGTGGATTCTGCTCTGTTTAGTTCTTTTTCCTTCCCTTTCTGCGCCATTGACTCCAATGCTTCATGAATTCCCAACAATTCTTTATTAGTTTGTTGATTTTTTACATTCATACTCAACATTCATTCCATTAACTGCTGCAACAGATCATGAATTTTTTTCAATTTATCGTCCATTTCTTCCCCAGATTTATCTTGACCCTTACTTCACACCGTTGCCATTCCAAGAACCTACTAGCTCTGATACCAATTGATCCCCTTAAAGGGATTCACAATTGGAAATTGTTAATCTAGGAGCTATGCTTGAAGAAGATGATAGCTAAATAAGGGAGTAATTCGAGAAATCTAGCTATAAAAAGAAATCATAGAGAGAATATAGAAGAGAGAAACTTGAGATATTATTCATGAATGAATGATTACACCAGTGGTGCTTGCTTTTATATCCAACAATCCCACTTGACAGCTGTAACTAACTCTCTAACCGTTTAACTATGTGACTTGAGCTACAGTAATAACTGCAATGAACAGTAAAAACACATTTTTGAATTCTAATACAATTTAACTACTTCCAACTAATTTGCTTATTCCATCTATGCTTCAATTCCTCTTCAGCCTCCCAACTTGTTTCAGTGGAAGGTGTCAGGTATTCCATAGCAAGGGCGGAACCACCTTGGGCAAGGGGGTTCCGAACCCCCTTCGACGAAACATTATACTATTTATCATGGTTAAAATAACTTTTTATGTATATATAGTTAATGTTGAAATCCTTTCAGCTAATTTGTATGTTAACTTTTGAACCCCCTTTAGTCAAGGTGTGTGAAAGCTGATCCAAATATCACGATTAAAAAAAAAATTGTGACAACCTACCAACAAGATTGCCATATATGGCCGCAGCCCAAGAATTAGGTTAGTGTCCATTATTTTCGTTTGTTGTAAACAAACTAACTACTCTTTTCTTACACTTTCACTACAATTTTATCATATATATATGCAACCTCTATAAGTAAGGCATGATTAGTACTCACCAAAAATATACTCCATTATTTTTGTGAAAAAAAAAAAAAGCACTTCCTTTTTAAAAATTGTGATTGAGTATATAAGGGTGTGATTTAATGATCAATGTTTACTAAAAAAGATTTACTGATGAATAACTTCATGTTGCTAAACAACAAAAATTTACTACTAATTTATTCCAAACAAAAGATTATCAAAGAGTATTGTTAGCTTTGTGCTATTTAATGACCAAGCGGTGGATTTCATCGCCATTCCTTTTTATATTTTGGTAGCTAGAGGAGAATTGTAGATTTTAAGTTTAAATTCCTGAAAACGACAAAATACTACTTGATGATTTATCCCCATATGCCTGAACTTTGGGGATAGAGTTATCCGATACCTATGTGGTGGATTGTATCGGTTATCCGATTTAATAGTAAGGGGTAAAAGTTTACTAGGTGTTTACACCTACTCAATATTGATATGTCACAATCAACAGATATAATGAAGAAAAATAACATAATAGTTAAACATGATTGAATAAAAAATCTTTATTTAAACATATAACATATATATTAACTCGATGTAAACATCTGGTGAGGACAAGCTTTTATCGTTTCAAAGCTCGTACAATTGGCTCGACATAATCGTCAAAAAGGAAAAATATGTTATGGTGAAAAAGAGGGATGGAAACAAGATCCTTCACAATTGAAAGTTTGTGGAGGAATCTGGAGAAAAATAAGTGAAGGATGGGATGAGTTCTTACAACATTCAAGGCTGAAGTTTGGCAATGGTGCTAGAATAATCAAGGGATTGCTTTGGTTGGTTAGCAGTCAGGGATGCTTGTTTAACTCAAAATAATCTGCAAAGGAGCCGATATTCCATGAGCAGCAGATGTTTTCTTTATAACAGCGAGCTGGAAATGGTTGAGCATTTGTTTCTTCATTGTAGTTTCTCAAGACAATGCTGGGAATTGCTTCTGAACATGTTGAATGTGTCTTTGGTTATAACACAAATAATCAATAGTCTGTTGGAGCTCAAAGGGTAAAGAGAAGTATGAAACAAATTTGGAGGACTATCCCCATTTGCATATTTTAGACTGTTTGGCTGGAAAGAAACAAGACAAGCTTTGAGGAGAAAAGACCACAGCTTGCTAACGTAAAAAATAGATGTATCAAAAACCTTTTATTTTGGTGTTATAGCACTACTCAAAAAATGAAAGGAGTGTCTGCAAGATGGCACTTCAACTCTTTTGGACTTACTTCAGTATGATCCAAATATGGAATTGATGTGGAAAATGATTGCAGGTGTAGACACCAACAAGTTTAGTGTAATACCCCGCACATTCCTAGTTCAATTCAACCGTTAGTGTATGCCTATATCTCTTAGAACCTGAAAATAAAGCTAAGAGTTGAGGGACTTAGTCATTTTGACTCCCTTTAAAATTTGAAGATTTTAAGTTGACCTTCCGGGCTTCGAGATGATGATTTTTCAGTTGAATAATGTTCGGGGGTGTAAGTAGTATGTCTCGGGTTAGTTTCAAAATTTTCGGACAAGGTTTGGATCGCTTTTGAAATTGCAAGGCTAAGCTCACCGTGATTAGACCGCGTCGCAGTGAGTATCACAGTAAGGACGCCACTGCGTCGCGGTGGAGGCCAATTTAACATTTGTCAATTTCCAGTAGCTCACCGCGATTACACTGCGTCGCGGTGAGGCCCAAAACAACATTTGTCATAAACCAGTGAGTCACCACGATTCCATCGCATCACAGTGGGTATCGCGATGACCCACTCACCGCGTGCGATGAAGCCTTAATCGCCATTCCATTTACGGGATTTAAATCCACAAGGGTACTTTTGTCTTTTACCAATCCCCCAAATCGTGAAAACAGAAGATTTATCATATTGGTGATCAAAATATACTCACTTTTCATTAAATCCCTCTCCAAGAAAACCCTAGAGCTTCAAATTTCAAACTTCAAGAAACCTAAATTCCACTGTTCTTTTTCTAAGATAGTCCACAATTCAAGGTTCCTAGTTCAAGAATTTCAAGAATCAATCTTCAAGACCACAATTAGGGACTCAAGTCAAGTGTCTTCATCCAATTTCATCAATTTAGGTATGTGAGGTTATAAACAAGGATATTCTTCCATCCTTATGCCCAAAACGTACTTTTAAGTTAAGATTTCATGATTTGCCTATTAGGGTTCATCCCCAAATTATCTTTTTTTAAGTTCATGAATTTATAAGTGATTTAAGTATTGAAGTGCATGTCTATCTCACCTATTTATGCTTAGAATTGAAGATTTACATCATGAATTGTACTTCCTTTTATGAATTGATATTGCTGAATGATTTCAAGAATAATCTTGAGCATGAAGTTTTGTTGTGAACTGTCATGAGTTTAAACCATGCTTTTTAAAGCCCAAGGTTAAAGTATTGATATTTTAAGAAGATCATGCTCTTAAGTTTTAATTATTAAGTCTATATCAAGAATGAGTTTGAGATTTCAAGAAGACTGTGGTCTTAAGTTTCTTTGATAATTGTTTACCAAGATTTAAAGAATGATGGATTTTTTTTATCCTAAGATGAGATTGGAATCCTATCTTGATTACAGTTTAAAGAAAAAAAGAACATAATTGGTTTTAATTACTAACCCTTGTACTGTTTTAAGGTGGATTTCCTAAAGTTCTGAGCAAAAGAATCAGAGTAGTACTTAGCATCGAGTTGGGTATGATTCCAAGGTCTCATACCCCAAAACTACGTGCCACTGCAGAATTGAGGTTAAGTGTCCATAGTGGGCTAAGATAATGATCACTTAAGGTTATACTCCTTGGCAAAAGTCTGACACCTCTCCCCAGCGTAAGGTTTTTCCCTTTGGGGAACATGATGTTGGACATCATGATAGCTCACATGGTGTATGTCGGCTAGAAGAACCTCCTAAAGTCCCTAACTCTTAAATCAAAATGTCAAAACAGTTTTAAGAAAACTAAGTGTAAAGGCTCACAAATTTACTCAAACATTTTCTTACTTAAGACTTCAGTTATCAAATTTCAGCTTAAGTTTTAAGATTTAGTGGGCCCTTTTCACTTAGCCTGCATGATTTGAAGAATAGAACACGAGTATAGTTTGTTAGAACTAAGTGTGGTGGCTCACAAGAATTTCTTTATGCCTCACTACTCATGACTGATGTTTTGTTAGATTTTACTATTCAAGCCAAGGTGAGTCCCTTACATTTAGCATGCTATTTTGAAAGTTTATTTGTATTATCACATCTATTATTTTACTTATGCATTTACCCCCACATGCTCAGTACATTTCAAAAGTACTAATCCACATATATGTCTATGTGCTACATTATTTAATAATGTAAGTTCAGG